>NW_017308592.1:43419-48439 GCF_000935625.1 Nanorana parkeri | reverse complement strand
GGAATCTGTTGGCAACCAATCAGGGAAAGAGAAAGATAGAAGCTGATTGGTTGCTGAGGGCTTCTTCTCCTCACACTGAGAACATTCGAAATGTAAAATCCTTAAAGTGGAACTCCGCCCATTTTATTGAAGTGTTTCCCAATATTCGGAGCGCTCGGATTTTTTCTGCTGCTTCTAATTGGTGGACATTTTCCCTCCGTCAGAGAGACGCCGTCATTCGCCCAGACCGGGTCACATGTCCATTATTGTGATCAGGAGGCACATTCCGCGTCCGCTCCCCCTATGGTGACTCCGGGGACCCGAGGAATGTGACTGGAGAGAGAACGCCACGCCGACCTCCTCCCGGCAACACCACACCATCTGCATCCAGAGTCCCGGGGAATCCTTGGGGTCCTCCGGAGGTTGCTGAGGGGTCCTCCATCAAGTCCCGCCTCCCAGACAAGTAACCACCCACTTTGAACCGACTCCAATCATCTGCAAGAGGAAATCTTCCCACTGAGCCCCAGTGTACAGGGTCCTTCCTCCAATGACCTCCAATCTAAGAGGACCCTTCTCCCAATGACCTCCAATCTAAGAGGAGCCTGCTCCCAATGACCTCCAATCTCCGAGGACCCTTCTCCCAATGCCCTCCAATCTAAGAGGAGCCTGCTCCCAATGACCTCCAATCTCCGAGGACCCTTCTCCCAATGCCCTCCAATCTAAGAGGAGCCTGCTCCCAATGACCTCCAATCTCCGAGGACCCTTCTCCCAATGCCCTCCAATCTAAGAGGAGCCTGCTCCCAATGACCTCCAATCTCCGAGGACCCTTCTCCCAATGCCCTCCAATCTAAGAGGAGCCTGCTCCCAATGACCTCCAATCTCCGAGGACCCTTCTCCCAATGCCCTCCAATCTAAGAGGAGCCTGCTCCCAATGACCTCCAATCTCCGAGGACCCTTCTCCCAATGCCCTCCAATCTAAGAGGAGCCTGCTCCCAATGACCTCCAATCTCCGAGGACCCTTCTCCCAATGCCCTCCAATCTAAGAGGAGCCTGCTCCCAATGACCTCCAATCTCCGAGGACCCTTCTCCCAATGCCCTCCAATCTAAGAGGAGCCTGCTCCCAATGACCTCCAATCTCCGAGGACCCTTCTCCCAATGCCCTCCAATCTAAGAGGAGCCTGCTCCCAATGACCTCCAATCTCCGAGGACCCTTCTCCCAATGCCCTCCAATCTAAGAGGAGCCTGCTCCCAATGACCTCCAATCTCCGAGGACCCTTCTCCCAATGCCCTCCAATCTAAGAGGAGCCTGCTCCCAATGACCTCCAATCTCCGAGGACCCTTCTCCCAATGCCCTCCAATCTAAGAGGAGCCTGCTCCCAATGACCTCCAATCTCCGAGGACCCTTCTCCCAATGCCCTCCAATCTAAGAGGAGCCTGCTCCCAATGACCTCCAATCTCCGAGGACCCTTCTCCCAATGCCCTCCAATCTAAGAGGAGCCTGCTCCCAATGACCTCCAATCTCCGAGGACCCTTCTCCCAATGCCCTCCAATCTAAGAGGAGCCTGCTCCCAATGACCTCCAATCTCCGAGGACCCTTCTCCCAATGCCCTCCAATCTAAGAGGAGCCTGCTCCCAATGACCTCCAATCTCCGAGGACCCTTCTCCCAATGCCCTCCAATCTAAGAGGAGCCTGCTCCCAATGACCTCCAATCTCCGAGGACCCTTCTCCCAATGCCCTCCAATCTAAGAGGAGCCTGCTCCCAATGACCTCCAATCTCCGAGGACCCTTCTCCCAATGCCCTCCAATCTAAGAGGAGCCTGCTCCCAATGACCTCCAATCTCCGAGGACCCTTCTCCCAATGCCCTCCAATCTAAGAGGAGCCTGCTCCCAATGACCTCCAATCTCCGAGGACCCTTCTCCCAATGCCCTCCAATCTAAGAGGAGCCTGCTCCCAATGACCTCCAATCTCCGAGGACCCTTCTCCCAATGCCCTCCAATCTAAGAGGAGCCTGCTCCCAATGACCTCCAATCTCCGAGGACCCTTCTCCCAATGCCCTCCAATCTAAGAGGAGCCTGCTCCCAATGACCTCCAATCTCCGAGGACCCTTCTCCCAATGCCCTCCAATCTAAGAGGAGCCTGCTCCCAATGACCTCCAATCTCCGAGGACCCTTCTCCCAATGCCCTCCAATCTAAGAGGAGCCTGCTCCCAATGACCTCCAATCTCCGAGGACCCTTCTCCCAATGCCCTCCAATCTAAGAGGAGCCTGCTCCCAATGACCTCCAATCTCCGAGGACCCTTCTCCCAATGCCCTCCAATCTAAGAGGAGCCTGCTCCCAATGACCTCCAATCTCCGAGGACCCTTCTCCCAATGCCCTCCAATCTAAGAGGAGCCTGCTCCCAATGACCTCCAATCTCCGAGGACCCTTCTCCCAATGCCCTCCAATCTAAGAGGAGCCTGCTCCCAATGACCTCCAATCTCCGAGGACCCTTCTCCCAATGCCCTCCAATCTAAGAGGAGCCTGCTCCCAATGACCTCCAATCTCCGAGGACCCTTCTCCCAATGCCCTCCAATCTAAGAGGAGCCTGCTCCCAATGACCTCCAATCTCCGAGGACCCTTCTCCCAATGCCCTCCAATCTAAGAGGAGCCTGCTCCCAATGACCTCCAATCTCCGAGGACCCTTCTCCCAATGCCCTCCAATCTAAGAGGAGCCTGCTCCCAATGACCTCCAATCTCCGAGGACCCTTCTCCCAATGCCCTCCAATCTAAGAGGAGCCTGCTCCCAATGACCTCCAATCTCCGAGGACCCTTCTCCCAATGCCCTCCAATCTAAGAGGAGCCTGCTCCCAATGACCTCCAATCTCCGAGGACCCTTCTCCCAATGCCCTCCAATCTAAGAGGAGCCTGCTCCCAATGACCTCCAATCTCCGAGGACCCTTCTCCCAATGCCCTCCAATCTAAGAGGAGCCTGCTCCCAATGACCTCCAATCTCCGAGGACCCTTCTCCCAATGCCCTCCAATCTAAGAGGAGCCTGCTCCCAATGACCTCCAATCTCCGAGGACCCTTCTCCCAATGCCCTCCAATCTAAGAGGAGCCTGCTCCCAATGACCTCCAATCTCCGAGGACCCTTCTCCCAATGCCCTCCAATCTAAGAGGAGCCTGCTCCCAATGACCTCCAATCTCCGAGGACCCTTCTCCCAATGCCCTCCAATCTAAGAGGAGCCTGCTCCCAATGACCTCCAATCTCCGAGGACCCTTCTCCCAATGCCCTCCAATCTAAGAGGAGCCTGCTCCCAATGACCTCCAATCTCCGAGGACCCTTCTCCCAATGCCCTCCAATCTAAGAGGAGCCTGCTCCCAATGACCTCCAATCTCCGAGGACCCTTCTCCCAATGCCCTCCAATCTAAGAGGAGCCTGCTCCCAATGACCTCCAATCTCCGAGGACCCTTCTCCCAATGCCCTCCAATCTAAGAGGAGCCTGCTCCCAATGACCTCCAATCTCCGAGGACCCTTCTCCCAATGCCCTCCAATCTAAGAGGAGCCTGCTCCCAATGACCTCCAATCTCCGAGGACCCTTCTCCCAATGCCCTCCAATCTAAGAGGAGCCTGCTCCCAATGACCTCCAATCTCCGAGGACCCTTCTCCCAATGCCCTCCAATCTAAGAGGAGCCTGCTCCCAATGACCTCCAATCTCCGAGGACCCTTCTCCCAATGCCCTCCAATCTAAGAGGAGCCTGCTCCCAATGACCTCCAATCTCCGAGGACCCTTCTCCCAATGCCCTCCAATCTAAGAGGAGCCTGCTCCCAATGACCTCCAATCTCCGAGGACCCTTCTCCCAATGCCCTCCAATCTAAGAGGAGCCTGCTCCCAATGACCTCCAATCTCCGAGGACCCTTCTCCCAATGCCCTCCAATCTAAGAGGAGCCTGCTCCCAATGACCTCCAATCTCCGAGGACCCTTCTCCCAATGCCCTCCAATCTAAGAGGAGCCTGCTCCCAATGACCTCCAATCTCCGAGGACCCTTCTCCCAATGCCCTCCAATCTAAGAGGAGCCTGCTCCCAATGACCTCCAATCTCCGAGGACCCTTCTCCCAATGCCCTCCAATCTAAGAGGAGCCTGCTCCCAATGACCTCCAATCTCCGAGGACCCTTCTCCCAATGCCCTCCAATCTAAGAGGAGCCTGCTCCCAATGACCTCCAATCTCCGAGGACCCTTCTCCCAATGCCCTCCAATCTAAGAGGAGCCTGCTCCCAATGACCTCCAATCTCCGAGGACCCTTCTCCCAATGCCCTCCAATCTAAGAGGAGCCTGCTCCCAATGACCTCCAATCTCCGAGGACCCTTCTCCCAATGCCCTCCAATCTAAGAGGAGCCTGCTCCCAATGACCTCCAATCTCCGAGGACCCTTCTCCCAATGCCCTCCAATCTAAGAGGAGCCTGCTCCCAATGACCTCCAATCTCCGAGGACCCTTCTCCCAATGCCCTCCAATCTAAGAGGAGCCTGCTCCCAATGACCTCCAATCTCCGAGGACCCTTCTCCCAATGCCCTCCAATCTAAGAGGAGCCTGCTCCCAATGACCTCCAATCTCCGAGGACCCTTCTCCCAATGCCCTCCAATCTAAGAGGAGCCTGCTCCCAATGACCTCCAATCTCCGAGGACCCTTCTCCCAATGACCTCCGATCTAAGAGGACCCTTCTCCCAATGACCTCCAATCTCAGAGGATTCCTCTCCCAATGACCTCCAATCTCAGAGGACCCTTCTCCCAATGACCTCCAATCTCCGAGGACCCTTCTCCCAATGACCTCCAATCTAAGAGGACCCTTCTCCCAATGACCTCCAATCTCAGAGGATTCCTCTCCCAATGACCTCCAATCTCAGAGGACCCTTCTCCCAATGACCTCCAATCTCAGACGACCCTTCTCCCAATGACATCCAATCTCAGACGACCCTTCTCCCAATGACCTCCAATCTAAGAGGACCCTTCTCCCAATGACCTCCAATCTAAGAGGACCCTTCTCCCAATGACCTCCAATCT
>NW_017308592.1:38933-43347 GCF_000935625.1 Nanorana parkeri | reverse complement strand
GACATTAGGGGTCTTAAAGACCCCTGATGTCTCCATAAAGAGGACCTGTCACTGCAAATTGGCTATCACATAGGGAGCTTGTTTGCTCCTTATGTGATAGCAATAAAGTTCAGTGAAAAAAAAAAAAAAGGTTGAAAAAAAATTTGTTACAAAAAAAAAATTAAAAATCACAAATCAAAAGCAATAAAAAAAAATTAAAGTCCCCCACCCCCACACATGTGTTAAGCCCGCCTACGCGGATTACATCCATTGCGCCGCACGTTACATATCGCCGCGAACGTCGCAGTGAGAGCAATAATTCTCGGCCCGTCAATCACCGATAACACTAAAATGATGAGCGGTAAAAGCTTTTAAAGCGTCGCCTATGGCCAATTTTGGGTACGGTAGTTTTCTGCGATGTCGCGGGTACGCGCAATTTTAAAGCTTGACATGTTTGGTGTCTATTTACCCGACGTGACCCCATCTTTTATATTTTACCAAAAAAGTGGGGTGATAATAAATGTTTTATAACATAACGTAGGGAGAACAGGTTTTTTTTCAACATTTTCCGTACTTTTTTCATTATACACTAAAAAAAGAACCCCCCCAGCGGTGATTAAATACCCCCAAAAGAAAGCTCCATCTGTGCCCAAAAAACGGTATAAAATGAATTTCGGTACAGCGTTGCGTGACGGAATAAATGTCAAAGTACCGCAGCGCTGAACAATGGCCGGGACAGGAAGGGGGAGGGGACACCGCGGTCGGCAAGGGGTTAATGAAGCATCTATCAGGCCTCAGCGCGCTTCAAGGCGTTTTAAATCCCGGTAGAAGCTCGTTTAAAGGGCCAGCGCTCCCATTGCGATCCATCTTTAACCTGAAAGGTGCTTTAATGGCTTCAATACCACGGCTTGGAACTTGCCTAGAGCGTCGCCGATGCTTTAGAAAGGTTTGCTGGACACGATATAGGTGGAAGTCCTCGTGTACGGGACCCCGGAGGGCCAATCGAAGTCCTCGTGTACGGGACCCCGGAGGGCCAATCGAAGTCCTCGTGTACGGGACCCCGGAGGGCCAATCGAAGTCCTCGTGTACGGGACCCCGGAGGGCCAATCGAAGAGGATGAGGCTGCGAAGGTCTAAACTTCCAATTTAGGAACCAAATCTCCCGTCACTCTTCATTTCTCAGCCTTCCTTCACTTCCATCTGACGTGTGAATAAGCCCCTCCCCCCCATATCGAATGTGCAAAGAAAGCCGCTCTCATGTCCGCAGCTAAAACAGAACATTTACAGTCCAGAGGGGTGACGGGCTAGTGAGGGAATCCGGCGCCACACAAGAGCGGAGACGCAGCAATCCAGACCGGACGTATCCCTCCCTCAGGCCCCGTTCCCACTGCGCGATATCGCGTTCAAGCGAGAATCGCGGCTAAATCTGCTCCAAAAAGGGTCCTGGGGTAGCGACGCACGACCCGCCACAGCAGGACCCTTTGCCCCATTGAAATGCATTGGAGCGCGATATCGCGCGGTAATTTTATTTGGATTTGAATTTTTAGGCATTTTTTTTTTATTTAAAAGAAAATGCCTAAAAATTAATTTAAAAAAAGCCTAAAAATTAAAATAAAATTAAAAAATACCTAAAAATTAAAATTAAATTAAAAAATGCCTAAAAATTAATTACATTTTTATTTTTAGGCATTTTTAAATTTCATTTAAGTTTACATTTTTAGGCATTTTTTTTTTTCAAGGCTTTCAATCCTCAGCTCCCAATGAGATGTATTTATAAAATATTTGCAGAGCTATTCGCTACGGGAACGTCTTACACTTAAGAGTCCTAACACATTATGGCCACTAGAGGGAGCCGCGGAGCATAGGAGTTTCCTATTCTGTTCGGCTCCGTCTGGTACAGGAAGGGGAGGGGCAAAGTCCAGCTGTGCTTCAACTACACAGCCCAACGTGCATCTATCTCTGGGAGTCCTGCTTGCGGCTGTGAAAACCTCCCTCATGGGATTTGTAGTTCCACGGCAGCTGAAGGGCCGGAGTTTGCCCGCCACCTACGCTAGATGGAGCTGCGGAGCATAAGAGTTTCCTATTTTGTTCAGGGGGGGGGGCTTAAAGCCAGCTGTGCTTTAACTACAAACCCCAACATGCACCTGTCTCTGGGAGTCATGCTTGTGGCTGTGAGAATCTCCCAATGCCTCATGGGATGTGTAGTTCCACGACAGCTGGAGGGCCGCAGTTTGGCTACCCCTGCTCTAATATGAATGTACAACTAGAATGTTTGCAGGGTGAACAGCTCTGCGAACGTTTTATAAATACACCACTTCGAGAGCTCAGGTTTGCAAACCTGATTATTTTTTTTTTTAAATAAAATGTAAAAATGCCTCAAAACGGAAATAAAAAATTTTAAATAAACGAATTAAAACCCCCAGAAATGTAACATTGAAATTAAACGCTGGACCTGCTTCCAAACCTGATTATTACCACCCTCTAGTGGCTATAATGTGTATCTACAACTAATACGTTTGCAGGGAGAACAGCTCTGCGAACGTTTTATAAACACACCCCTTTCAGAGCTGAGATTTGCAAGCCTGATTTTGTTTTAAAGTAAAACTATGATTCTGCCTCTAGATAGGCAGAGCGAGCTGTCACTCACGCAGCTGGGCGGATCCCGTCATCTACGTCGGGATCCGCTTCAGCTGCGGCGGTCTCAATATAACGCGAGCTGCAGCTCCCTATATACTGAGCCTAGGGTGACGGGAGGACGCTAGTTTGTGTCCTCCCGTTACCCCAAGGAGAACTATGGGGAAAAGACTTAACCCCATAGTTCTCCTTTAAGATAAAATGTAAAAATGCCTAAAAACGGAAATAGAAATGTAAATAAATGAATTAAACCCCCAGAAATTTAACATTTTAATGAAAAGCTGGACATGCTTCCTAACCTGATTATTACCACCCTCTAGTGGCTATAATGTGAAACTACAACTAAAATGTTCGCAGAGCGAACAGTTCTGAGAATGCTTTATAAATACACCACTACGAGAGCTGAGATTTGTAAGCCTGATTTAAAAAAAAAAAATGTAAAAATGCCTAAAAAGTACAAATTGAAATTAAAAAGCTGGACCTGCTTCCAAACCGGTTAATTACCATCCAGTGGAGTGGCTACAATGTCAATCTACAACTAAACCGTTCGCAGGGCGAACAGCTCTGCAAACGTTTTATAAATACACCCCTTTGAGAGTGGAGGTTTGCAAACCTGATTTTTTTTTTTTTTTAAATAAAAATGCCTAAAAACGGAAATAAAAAAATTAAAATAAATGAATAAAAACCCCAGAAATTCAAAATTTAAATTAAAAGCTGGACCTGCTTCCAAACCTGTTTATTACCATCCAGTTGCCTACAACTAAAATGTTTGCAGGGCGAACAGCTCTGCGAATGTTTTATAAAACTTCCACCCCATAATGCTCCAGCTTGCCTATTTCCCCGAGCCCGATACTGATTGCGCCCATTTAGTTAAATTTGCCCCGCAAAACATTAAGAAATTATAAAAAAGGAGACACATGGACACTGCAATATGCACATATTTTTTTTATTTATAAAGAAAATGCCTAAAAATTAAAATTAAATTAAAAAATGCCTAAAAATTACAGGCTACACAGGGAGACAGAGAGAGGTGTCTGGAAGGTTTGGAAGCAGGGCGAGGTTTTACATTTAAAAATTAAAGTTCGGGGTTTTTAATTTTAATGCATTTTAATTTTTAGGCATTTAAAAAATGTTTTTATTTTTTTTTTTATAGCATTTTTATGCATTTTTTTAGAATTTAAATTTGGATTTTAATTTTTAGGCATTTTTCTTAATTTAAAAGAAAAATGTCTAAAAATTAAAATTACATAAAAGCCTAAAAATTAAAATTAAATAAAAAAAATGCCTAAAAATTACATTTTTATTTTTAGGCATTTTTAAATTTCATTTAAGGCATTTTTTTTTTTAAAGGCTTTCAATCCTCAGCTCCCAAGAGATGTCTTTATAAAATGTTTGCAGAGCTATTCGCTACGGGAACGTCTTCCACTTAAGGGTCCTAACACATTATGGCCACTAGAGGGAGCCGCGGAGCATAGGAGTTTCCTATTCTGTTCGGCTCCGTCTGGTACAGGAAGGGGAGGGGCAAAGTCCCCCAAAGTTCTAAAACTTCAACCCCATGATGCTCCAGCTTGCCTATTTCCCCGAGCCCGATGCTGATTGCGCCCGTTTAGTTAAATTTGACCCGCAAAACATTAAGAAATGATAAAAAAGGAGACACATGGACACTGCAATATGCACATATAAATAAAAGGATAAGCTACGCTGCACGGCTGGAGACATTAGCATGATGTGTAAGTGGCATCAAGCACAACGTATACATGTATATCGGTATATATATATATATATATATATACACATTATAC
>NW_017308592.1:29436-38608 GCF_000935625.1 Nanorana parkeri | reverse complement strand
AACAAAGAAAGTGCCTATAAGCTTGGACCCTACACACAGACTCCAGGGTACAAACTTGTATTATAAGGGTGCACTGGGCATAAAAAGCAGTACGGGTTCCCGCCTCCTCCCATTGCTCCGCCTCCTTAACACTTGGAGTCCATATTGGGAAAGGAGTTAGTGACTGCGCAGTGCGGGAGGCTTTTCCGGATCTCGTCGATCCCTTGGTCCTCGAAAAAGATCCCATTGAGGTTAAGGTAGTTTAAGGCGGCCATGTTGACGCACACGGCGATGATGCAGTTCGAGGAGAGCCGGAAGCAATACTCCAACCACAGCTTCTCCAGAGTCTTAATGCCGGACAGGCAGGCCAGGCCGGCGTCCGTCAACGAGCAGAAGTTGGTGAGCGCCAAGGTCCGTAGGTGCTTCAGGTGGCAGCCGATCAGGTGCAGCGTGATATCCGTGACGTTGCAGCCGTTGAGTTTGAAGTGCTCGAGTCCTTTCAGGTAGGGGACGGCTTTCTGAATGCCGATGTCGGTGACTCGGTAGGTGCCGGCCAGGTAAAGGGTCTTTAAGGCCGACTGGCTGCAGATGGCCTCCAGGTGGTGGTTGGAGAAGGAAGAGACGTTGCTCAGGACGAGGGTCTCCAGCTTTGGCAGGGTTTTGATTTTGTTGGCTAAGGACTTGAACCAGGTCGTTGGGATCTCGCACTGGGACAGCTCCAGCGTCTTCAGGGTGGACGGCAGGTAGTCGTAGCTCAGGGATCGGAGGCTGGTCTCCTCCAGGTGGAGGTTTTCTAGGCTGGGGAAACGCTTCTCCAGCACTTGGAGGATGGCCGGGGTCAGGAACTCTTGCTTCTTGGCGGACAGAAGAAAACCTTTGATCTTCAGAGTCTGCATGCTGGTGCCGAGCCAATGCCTCACCAAGTGCCAGAGGATCTTCGAGTTCAGCTGTGAAACAGAAAAATCAGAGTCAGAATACAACATGGCGGCACCGGGCAACCACACACCCAACCTGAAAAGGATGATGACCCCCAACGCACAGGATCTTCCATTGCTTACCCCTAGCCCTGGGTCTGTATAGAGGGACGGACTTCCTGTTTTGGGGCTGGAGGAGGATCTGGACTACAATGGCGCTGAGATTACCAGCGTGCTCTGCGAGTCCCGTGTAGCATCCTAACACAAAACGTGGTCTAAAGATGGACTAGGCCTTTAAATTAGGGATGCACCGATACCGGTATTTCGGTATCGAGTTACAATATAATATTTGTTGGTACTCGCCGATACCGAAAGTCCCATTCAGGAAGCCAGGCGGCGTGTAATGACCCACCACCCGGCTTCCCGATTAGCAGGAAAGCCGACCCCGTGCTATGTGATGAGAAAACATGGAGTTGGCTTTCTGGCCAATCAGGAAGCCGGGTGCCATTTAATGACGCATCGCCCAGCTTCCTGATTGGCCAGGAAGCCGGCTCCATGCTCCCTCGTCATGAGGTGACGAGGGAGCATGAAGCCAGCTTCCCGGCCAATCAGAAAGCCGAGCGCTGCGTCATTGTAGCTGCCCAACTTCCTGATTGGCCGGGAAGTCGGCCCCATGCTTTCTCGTCACAAGTGACGAGAAAGCAGGACGAGTGCTCTGCTACCTTCCTTCTTCAGATTGACTACTTCCTGGGTCACCTGACTACTTCCTGGGTCACCTCCCTGCTAACTGGACGGATGGTTAAACATTAACTGTCCAATCAGAAGGTAGGAGGCAGAACGGTGACATAGGAAGCTGCGTTGCTGAACCAGTGAATAGGTGTTCGTGTCCTACCTAGCTGTGCGGTGAGGCAGAGACCTGCGAGTCACAGTACTGGCCGTACAGAATAACAAATCCTCTGGCAGGGAGGGAAATTAACCAAAACTGGAGCAGACAGAATCTGTCCATGGCAACCAATCAGCATCTTTCTTTCATTTTCTAAGCTAACTGAACAAACAGAAGCTGATTGCTTCCTACGGGCAGCTGCTCCAGATTCTGTCTGCCCCAGTTTTGAGAAATGCCTCCACCTCTACTCCGCCGCCCTGTGTATTTCACTCTATGGCTGGAATTTAGTCTCTCCCTCCCTCCCTCCCTTCTTTCATTGTGCCGATCGTGAATGGGCGGGCTGCGGCGAGTCGGCATGCAGCGAGTCCGTGTGGCGCGTCGGGGAGGGCCCAGTCACACCAAGAGTGCGGCGAGTAAGAGAGCTCACTGCAAGGAGAGGAGCGGCGGCTTCAGCGGTGGGCGTGGCTTCTGCGTCGTGTCAAGGCGGACTCGACGGGTCATGTGTGGAGCTCCCGAACAGGCTAACCTATCCATAGCCGACGATGGCAAACGTTCACAACGTTTTCCATTGTCGATTTTAAATCAACGTAATTGATTAACTGTTGCAGCTCTGGTCGTCATTCCTGTACTCATCATCAGAGGCAGCCCAATGGCTGAAGAGGACAACGGGGGGCCGAGAACTATCATCGGAGAAGCCTAGGTGGTCAGTGATGGGGGAGGGGACACTCAGAAGGTATAGGCACAAGTATGCCGGGTATACGCTCAGACTATGACAGGAGCTCAGCAACTGTATTCAGCTATAAGAAGGAATTAAAGGAGTTTAAGGACCAGAGGTCTTGCTGCACTCCTTACCGGAGGGAACCCATATGGGTGAGTGCTTGTAATGACCACGGACGGCACCCTGTCAACCACTGAGCCTGATGAAGGGGACCCCATGAGGCCCCCGAAAGTGCTTGCACTGAATGGCAGTTTGCCATTAAATGGATTATTGATTTACTACTACGGTGTGCTGGTGACATTTTCTTTTCTCTGTAGGAAGGACTGACATGGGAGGGGAACGCGGATATTTTAGGAGGTCACATCTGTCTGAGAGCGGTTTGCAGTGTGCGCTCTACGAGAACATCTAACCACCCGCTTCCTGTCACCTCCCCGCAGATGTGAAAACCGTTACAACAGACCAGAAGAAGTCAAACTGAACTTACAAGAAGCCGCGTGCGTGCCGGGCGACGTCTATGACCAGAGGAAACACTAGGAGGGTCCCTGCAAGCTAACGCCGGCCACAGGCGTGATACACGCAACATGGTGCCTGCTTCTGGAGCTACACGGAATGAAGACGTCCCCACGCAGGGCCCTTTAAATATAAATGTTCCCCAAATGTACACACAGACTAAGCCACCCAAACCGGATCTCCCCGCGAGGGCCGATTATAATGTATAACCACCGCGAGGGCGCCATCTCTCACCCCCTTCCAGTCCTCAGTGCTGGGATACTTTGACTGACAATAACTCCCGTCACATAGCACTATATGACCAAATTAATACGGGGGGAGGGGGGAGTTCCCTTTTACTGCATAAAGGGAAAAAAAAAAAAAAGACCAAAAATGTTGTAAAAAACGCGTTTCCGTTATTACTTTCTATGCAGTGTGGAGGTTTCAGAGTCCACAGACCATAAGATATATATCACCTCCGATGTTCTGACTGCCTGTCCCCTCTCTCCAGGCCGGGGACGCACAATCACAACCCAAAATGAACCCCTTTTTCGAAAGGTAGACGCCCCGAGGTATTCAGTAAGAGGCGCGAGGCGAGTAGTTTGAAGTTCTAATTTTTGGGAAAATGGAATTAAAAATGTATTTGTTTCCCCCCCCCTCCCCCACAACGTCCTCATCATAATAGGATATTCCCGGGCGGGTGTTTTTCTTCATTGAGCCCTGCTGCAGGCACGCGGAGGAGCTGCCAGCCGCCCAGACCACGTTGTAGCAGCCTGCTTGGCCGTCCCCTGCCTTGGTTTTCGCTGTTCTGGGGGGCCCAGACCACAGCAAATGATGGGGAGCAGAGTGGGGAACGTCCCTTCTCCGATCTGCTCTGTGTGTACTGACAGAGCTTCCTGTCTCAGCTGTCACAAGCCGGGCTGTACAATGCTGTGCTCCATCTTCTGTACTGGAGGGCAGGCCAATTAAAGAGAACCTGTCACCTCCAAACACTATCGCATAGGGGGATTTTTATCCCTTGTGTGATAGCAATAAAGCTAAATGAAAAAAATATATATAAAGCCACCTGCAGGCGAATGGGCATTGTGCATGTCCACTGAGTGTGCCATACTGGGGTAGCCGGGCAGCAGCGCTCTCCAACACACACAATGCGCATTAAAGGGGAAGTTCACTTCACCATGTAACTAGGGAAAATGGAATTACCCGCTCAAATCCCTTCCCCCTCCCGATTTCCCGTCATACTTACCTTGGAGCCAACAGTCCTTCCCCTCTGCTAGTACAGGTGCACTATCTGTACCCCATACCGACGTCCAGTGCAGCCCTGCACCACGGATTTTTAATTTTGCCCACAAATTGCAGCGTCCACCAATGAGAAGCGTTAGATGGGGCCCCCAGCTTTAGTCCTTGGACAAGTAGATGGGGGCCCCCGCTTTAGTCCTTGGACAAGTAGATTGGGCCCCCGCTTTAGTCCTTGGACAGGTAGATTGGGCCCCCGCTTTAGTCCTTGGACAAGTAGATGGGGGCCCCCGCTTTAGTTCTTGGACAAGTAGATGGGGGGGCCCCCGCTTTAGTCCTTGGACAAGTAGATGGGGGGGCCCCCGCTTTAGTCCTTGGACAAGTAGATGGGGGGCCCCCGCTTTAGTCCTTGGACAAGTAGATGGGGGCCCCCGCTTTAGTCCTTGGACAAGTAGATGGGGGCCCCCGCTTTAGTCTTTGGACAAGTGGATGGGGGCCCCCGCTTTAGTCCTTGGACAAGTAGATGGGGGCCCCCGCTTTAGTCCTTGGACAGGTAGATTGGGCCCCCGCTTTAGTCTCTGGACAAGTAGATTGGGCCCCCCGCTTTAGTCCCTGGACAAGTAGTTTTTTTATACATCCTCACCCCTGGCACAGTACATTTACAATTACACCCCAAAACACATTCTGCGAATCCTCTCCGAGTGCGGACATACCACGTGTGAGACTTTTCTTGCAGCCTAGATGCGCGGAGGGTTCCAGAATCCGAGGAGCAGCTTCAGGCTTTCCTGGGGCATCAATTACACATCTGAAATCCTGACTACCCAGAATCCTCCAGTCCCAGGACAGCAGAAACACCCGCAAAATGGCCGGCACTGGTACCGGATGACCCTGACACCTAATGCCCTTCACAGGTGCAAGGCACTCATGTCCACCCAACTGAAGCCGCGCACCAAATACTGGGTTGTGGGAATTCCCGAAGAGAGACAAGGGAGGAAGGAACCTAGTGTGTGTGTGTGTGTGTGTGTGTGTCGTCCCCCCCCAGACTTCAGAACAGGTCCAAAGACCCTCCAATCTGTAAGAGTGAAAAGTAATGTACATAAAAAGTACGTTCCAGTATTTGTAGCATTGCACGGGGTTCAGGACCGGGTGCATGGGGGTCAGAATCTTCAAAACAAACAAATTGTTATTTATATAATCACCTAATATTATTAAAGTGTGAGAACCCAACTAAAGGAGGGAGGGGGGGGGGCTGCGTGATATGAAGTGCAAACAACATCATACAACCGTTTATTTCTCTATAGAAAGCCAATGACTGAACGTCGTACTCGTGAAACTTTCGCACAGCGACCAGGTCTGCGAATGTCAGTCATAGATTCACATTGTGGCCTCTAGATGGAGCCGAGGAGAACAGGAAATGTGTGCGCTCTTCAGGGCCACCTAATAATGTGCTGTCTGTGTATATAAGACATTCACCGAGCCGTTCACAGGGTGAATATTTTATAAACACGCCAATAAGTCTATAGAGAGACGATGTTATTAAAGGGGAACGCCAATGTCTCCCAATACACGTCCTTATAAGGTGTGCTGTCATGGTTGTCAGAGCGCTTATTTCAGCTCTCAACCGAACTTTCAAGCCCTCATAGCTGGTCACATGAGCAGCACCATGGCAACTGCAATTGTTAGCCCCCTTGTGAGAGCAATTAAGTTAAGTGGAAAAAAAAAAGAGCGTCAGCTCCGCCATTGTCACTGACAGCAACCCAGACCATCTTATGGGCAGACTCTTCTCGAATGACAACCAGCCCAGGCACTGCGCACTGACAGTCGGTGACGTTTCCTCCATGGCCATGATGACAGGACCCCCGTGTCACCCAGAACCTCTCACCTGCAGCTCCGGATGAGATCACGCACGGACAGGAAGCTCAGCACCTCCAGCAGCACGCTATCCGGTAGCCACGACAGGGTCGGTGTCACCGAGATGCCGCTGCTGCCAACGGACGGGATTTCCGAGCTCTCTCCGCCATAAGCAGACATCATCTCCATGGACACGGCGCACTTCCGCCTAAACCAAGCACGGCTGTCAACGATCTACCATAGAGAACCGGAGCGCCGAGGAGTAGAGCGCCCGCTCCGTCTGCGTTCCAAATGACGATAGAGTCCGCCTTCTTGCTAATCGGCTAGAGCGTCCGCTGTGCGTTCCAAATGACGATAGAGGAAGCGCGATTAGACGGCTAGAGCGTCCGGTCAGTGATTTCTCACACGACAGTTATGTGGTGTAACGACAGCGCCGCCAACGGCTGCAATGTAGATGACACCCCCGAGTGACTAAACGTTACATATGCAACGACATTACGTGACAGCGGCTGGGAGCGCGGGGCTGACTCATGGCTCATAAAGAAGTGTGAACGCATATTTTCAGTGCGGGAAGCCATTTTGTTGCCTCGGTAATGAGAGGCCTATATAGGTGTAATAAAGACGAGAGCTGGCGTGACAATCGATGACGTCACTACTTTTATAATTTAGTCATTAAGACAGCGACTGTTTAGTTTCCAAGCTATGTGTAACTAGGTGACGTATGTAGATAAGATTTATCACGTCAGATCACATGGCTGTTTCCGTAGTGTAGTGGTTATCACGTTCGCCTAACACGCGAAAGGTCCCCGGTTCGAAACCGGGCGGAAACATGTATTATTTTTTGTTAACTGTCTTCCATCTCTGGCCATTGATCCTTCTCGTCACAAAATACCATTTTCTAAAATCTTTATGTTATAAATTCTTTATTTCACGTTTCTCAAACACAAAATACCATTTTAATACTTAGGAAATACAGAGCTAAAAGAATCGTGTCATCCGTTCTCAAAAATCTCATGCTCCAGGTGAGGCTCGAACTCACAACCTCGGCATCGCTCACTAGTTACTGTCATATAAGTACCGCGCGCTAACCGATTGCGCCACTGGAGCACCTGTAAAAAGTCGTGGCGGGAAGTGCTGAGGAGGATTGTCCGTCGTCGTCAACCGTCCTCCCTTTTCGTTGTGTGAGGGGGGCCAGGGGGACGTTTTAAAGTTAAATTCCGGGATACAAGAACATTTGTTCTACAAGTTCTGTTACAGAAATACATGAGAAAGCTGCGCAGTGTTTTATTAAAACTTCACCGTTTAGGAGAAAAATGCACAAATGTAAACGGTGTGACGTCATGGCTCCCAGTGTGAAAGCACCTATAGAGCCGGGACCTGGGGGAGGGGTCAATAGAGGGTCTGCCTTGTCAATGGAGTTCATGAAGAGTGTGCGAGTCCACAGAATTGTGTCACTGCCTGCCACAAATCCATACATCAGCATCATTGGTTGTTATGGTGCTGTGCAGCCGACAGTATCCTAGCAACCAAGGATGCTGTGCAGGCGACAATATCCTAGCAACCAAAGACGCTGTGCCGGTGACAATAGCGTAGCAACCGTGAACACTGCAGCCAACAATATCCTAGCAACCATGGACGCTGTGTAGCCAACAATATTCTAGCAACCAAGGACGTTGTGCGGGCGACAATATCCTAGCAACCAAGGATGCTGTGTGGCCAACAATATCCTAGCAACCAAGGATGCTGTGTGGCCAACAATATCCTAGCAACCATGGACACTGTGCAGGCGACTATTCTAGCAACCATGGACACTGTGCAGCCAACAATATCCTAGCAACCATGAACGATGTGCATGTGACAATATCCTAGCAACCATGAACGATGTGCATGTGACAATATCCTAGCAACCAAGGACGCTGTGCGCTGACAATATCCTAGTAACCAAAGAAGCTGTGTGGCGGACAATATCATAGCAACCATGAGCACTGTGCAGCTGACAATATCTTAGTAACCAATAACGCTGTGCGCCTGAAAATATCCTAGCAACCAAGGATGCTGTGCGCCTGAAAATATCCTAGCAACCAAGGATGCTGTGCAGCTGACAATATCCTAGCAACCAAGGATACTGTCATATAAGTACCGCGCGCTAACCGATTGCGCCACTGGAGCACCTGTAAAAAGTCGTGGCGATCATTGTATTGTTGTATCATTGTATTGTTGTATCATTGTATTGTTATATCGTTGTATTGTTATATCGTTGTATTGTTATATAATTGTATTGTTATATAATTGTATTGTTGTATCATTGTATTGTTCTATTATGTATCACACACCCACATGTAAGATGACACAATTTCCGGTCACATTGCGGCACATTGTCGGGTGTCACTCGCAGAAGTTGTGGTTGCGGATGATGATGCGGCGGAGGTGACGGATTATAACACCAGGGGGCGCCATTGTAACCAACGGAGAATCTTCCGGACGATGCAACTTGTCTTTCGGCCCCTTTCAGTCTGTTCTTTATCCCAGTGACCGTTGTATCTGTGCACAGAAATTCCCGTTGATCCTGCCAGAAATCCGGCCAGCTGATAACTCTCCGTGATCCCGGCCCACGCTGCACTTGTCATCAGTTACATTGTTCTTAGTAGCTAGGAGGACTACAGAACCCCTCCCCTCTATGTTATGGAGATGAGGAGAAGGACGAGGTTCCGTAGTCATCTCTTGCTTCTGTTGTCCTGATACAGTACGGTGAGTGAACGTTGTCACCCGAAGGACAGGAAGTGTGCTACTGGCAGGTCAACCAAGTGAAAATTTGTAGTTCCACAAGAGCTGGAGGGGCGGAGTTTGCCTGCCCCTGTCCCATATTTGTATTGTATTTCATACAGAAGATTGCAGATCAGTGTTCCCCTCACAACAGGAAGTGATGAATGGAGTCACCCCCTTTCCTCCCCTCTCCTCTATAGTATATGTCACCTCCATTCTATCTCTGCTGTGACCTGTACATTAACCCCTTCACCTCCACCCCCTGCCATGTGTATGACCTGTAACCCCTTCACCTCCACCCCCTGCCACGTGTATGACCTGTACATTAACCCCTTCACC
>NW_017308592.1:24866-26249 GCF_000935625.1 Nanorana parkeri | reverse complement strand
CTGCCACAGGCAGTGATTATGCTAGGGAGACCCCTGCCTACAGACGCATTGGTTTAAGCTTCTGGAAACTCAGAGTTGTGTCCCATCCATTCGCCATCTCCACCACTGAGGGGTTCTAACTAGACATGAGCAAACGTTAGGAAAAGCTCAATCCCAAAGTCAGCCCTTTATTATGACGGATGAACCCGCGATCAGAGGGGAGCACTGCCAGCAAAGTACCTCGGGGTGCCGCATCAGGTAGAAATAAAATCATTTTAGAACATTTCAAGATGGGCAACATAAATTGATGCAACATTTTCATATATAGGCAAAGCTTGTAGGAATGGCCATGTTCCTAATGGTCTTCATGCTCCTCATAGTTTCCATGCTCCTCATACTTTCCATGCTTCTCATCCTATTCATGCTCCTCATGCTCTTAATGCTCCTCATGCTTCTCATCCTTTCCATGCTCCTCATGCTCTTCATGCTCCTCATGTTTCTCCTTCTTTCCATGCTCCTCATACTTTCCATGGTCCTCATGCTCTTCATGCTCCTCATGCTCTTCATTCTTCTCATGCTCCTCACACTCCTCTTGCTCTTCATGCTCCTCACGCTCTTCATGGTTATATGTATAGAAGAAAAAAAAGCAAAGCCACCTAAGAAACGATGGCCTGAGTTATGTCTGATTGTATACAGGGAAGAATTTCGTTTTCCTTGAACTGTATCTGCTGAGAGCTGCCGGTATCTTGTGTTTCCGAGACGCTGACTCACACAACTTCCTGTCTTCTACCTTCTGCATCCGGAAGCAGCAATATAAAGGAAGTGAGAAAAGAAATGCGAGTCAGCTCAGCTCCGCGGATACAGACATTGCGCCTCGTGTAACTGTATTCAGAAAGGATAAATGCCCCAAAACACTATCCAACCAATGAGAATCTACAAGTATGTCTCTCTCAATGTCTCCAGTCCAGGTGGCCAGTAACTGTCGGGACCGGCTGTGGACTATGGGGAGTTGTAGTATCATTGTCAGGACCGGCTGTGGACGCACCGCTGTCAGAACAAATAGTGACAAATTGTTTCACCTGTAGCAGCCGCCGTTCCCATAAGGCAAGCATGCTTACTGGTACTTGGATGACCCCAGGACTTAAACTATACACCGAGTGGCCGGATTATTATATACACCGAGTGGCCGGATTATTATATACACCGAGTGGCCGGATTATTATATACACCGAGTGGCCGGATTATTATATACACTGAGTGGCCAGATTATTATATACACTGAGTGGCCGGATTATTATATACACCGAGTGGCCGGATTATTATATACACAGAGTGGCCGGATTATTATATACACTGAGTGGCCAGATTATTATATACACCGAGTGGCCGGATTATTATATACAC
>NW_017308592.1:12086-23834 GCF_000935625.1 Nanorana parkeri | reverse complement strand
CATAATAATCTGCCCACTCAGTGTATGTTCTGATCAGGTGAAGCCGCAGGATGGCCAGAGGTGCTAAACCGAGGTACGGACTGAAGTGGAAAGACACTACCAGAGAGTAATCAGGGACGAGCTGGAGTCAAAGGCTGGCGGCTGGAAAGGGTAATCCGGGCACAGGCTGAGGTCAGGGCGGGTGGCTGGCAAATAGGGTCGCCACCTTTTCTTCCAGCGAAACCCGAACACTCTAGCGACGCACGGAATTTGTTTGGGCGTATGAGTTGCGGCGTATTCATATGTACTGTAAATAGCGCCGCCCATTAATATGTAAATAGTCAAGACTATTTTCAGTGGAGGCGCCATTAGCCCTTATCTTAATTTTGGTTGCTCCTGTCTCCCTGACCTCTTTTGTCCGGGTTTCACACAGCCTTCAAAACCGGAACTGTCTGGGTGAATCCTGGACAGGTGGCAACCCTAGGGGCAAAGGGTAATCGGGGCACAGGCTAAGGTCAGAACCGAAGACAAACACCGGATCTGCAGCACACAGCTTGTAGAGCCAGAACTATCACAAGCGCCGGGGAACGGGCCTGATGATGCTTAAATAGGGCGCCACCAGACACAAGGCCAATCCCAGAGCTGGAAGTGTGCGGTCAGATTAATTAAGCCACAGCTGCCTAGACTAGTCCAGCGAGACACATGATGATTAACCCTCGCCAGTCAGGGCTGCAGCCAGCAATACAGGCTGCCTGACAGTAACAGGGCTTTCCTCAAGGTGAGAGCAGCAGGCTGTCCCTCCAGGTTAGTCAATGCTCCCCTGATATAATCAGCTCATTTGCTGACAACCACCATGGAGGACAATTGGATGACCGCACAGCAGCTGTGTCTGAATTCTTTATTCTGACATAAAAGCATTACACAGGAGATGAGTTGACACCTCGGACGCATTTCACGTACAGACGCTGAGACACAGAGACTATGTGAAATGCGTCAGTGGTCTCAATGTAAAAGACTGTAGAAGGTGCTTTGTCTGAGGGGGGAGGGGGGCTCAATATTAAAGACTAACTTCATCCATATTCAGGGTGTTGCATGCAACATGACCACATCCACGGTCCCAAAGCCCCACACCTCTCAATCCTCCCAAGTGTGACTCACCCATTCGCGGATCCTTTGACAAAGTCTGAAAGGAGAGTCTGCAATTGCCATCTGCGTCGGAGGGCAGGGGCGTCCCGAGGCTGGGTGTGACACTCGGTAACCGAGTGTCACCCCTCCAAGACGTCATCGCCCCCACGCGGCAGTATTCTGATACCTGCCGGATGCCATCTTGGTGATGGACGCCGGCAGAGAGAGGAGGGGAGTTTCACCGGGCAACATTTTTTGCCGGCGCACATGTCTAGATCATGTGATGCCACTTACAAACAATTGTGATAATTAGGGTATTCCCAATGCTGACCGCTCCACATCTGTACTGAACATTTTATAGGCCTCATAATGTTGTGTCTGCTGCACTCTAACTAGTATAATGTCATGTGATTAATGGATGTATGCAGGGGCGTAACTAGAAATCACAGGGCCCCATAGCAATATTTTTTATTTATTTATTTTCATTTTATGTTGTTTGATTCTTTTTTACATATTTGTTGCTGAATTTTTCCTCTTACACTTCTCTGAAATGTGGCTATAACATATTACATGCTGGTTTTGTAGCAGCTGCCCAATCACTTGTAGGTTCTGTCGAAGATTAACCTCCCCCACCTGACCCCCCTCCCCCTTACCGTTCTCGTCCCTCCTGGGTACCTGGGACCTCCATGGCGGGCATCAGGATGCAGAGTGGTGGGAGATCCGTGAAGTTCCATACACTGATCACCCCTGTGAAGAATTAATCCAGAAGAGACTCAGCCCTGAGCACTTCCAGGTTCAGCGCTGTCCGAATTTAATCCAGAAGCACTCTGCTCTGATCACTTCCAGGTTCAGAACTACAGTCTCTGGTCTCCCTGACCGGGGAAGAAGCAGGTCAAGCACAGTCCTGTGCTCGATTAACTTCAAAAGACTGCAAAGGTGACATTAAAGATCTAATAGACCTTCGATGTCTCCTTATGAGAACCTGTCACCTGCACAATGCCATCACAGTATATGACACAGCCCCCTTGTGAGAGCAATAAAGGCGAAATCAAATGTTAATTAAAAATTAGAGTTTTGTGGGCGGGACGCATACAGGATCCTTTCCGGCGGCGTATGAATACGCTCACCTGCACCCGTACGGACTATCTGTAACAAATGGGTCGAGGCAGCTGGGCTCCCTGTATTTTTCTTGAAGACGTTTCACTGATCATCCGACCAGCTTTCTCCATTCAGAATGACTTGTACAAAACATTCTCTGGGAATAAATATGGTGAATGTCGTTCCAATCCACATAATATGTTAGTCACAACCAGGTGTTGATTGCATTTGCATAATTGGAGGCTAGGAGGTGTTATTAACCTGCCCGGAGAGACGTGTTATACAGCATCATTGTCAGGAACCGGATCGGAACCCAGGCCCTCTGCTGTGTCTGGCAGTGGTTCTACTTGCTGAGCCACCTTAGAACCTTGGATAGCTCCTTGCCTGATCTCCTGTGTAATCCTCAGGTAAACCTAGTTTCTGCTGAACTCTGAGCTCCTTGCTCCTCCCTTGAACTTCCTATTTTAGCCACGCCTCTGCACTTCCTGTTTGCCAGATTATGGTGCTCCTGCCGATATCTTCCTTCCTTGCTCCTCCTGTGATACAATCTACTCATACTGCTACCCGTGTACCAACCAGGGTCGCCACCTTTTCTTCCATCGAAACCCGAACAGTCTAGTGACGCACGGAAATGAGTGTATGGGGGAACAGCTTGGCTTCGTTATGACGAACAGTTTTGTCAGCGCAAAGCGATTAGACCGTCTATTCCTTGGGATCATAAGGACATTAGCCTCTGGATGAAGCTAATGACCTCAGCTCGAGTGCCCGCCACCTTTTTTCACGGGGCGGCCGGTGGTCCTGCCAACACAGGACAACCGGCCGCCAGGCGTAAGGGTTTCTGCTGGCAATACAACGAGGGAACCTGCAGGTTTGGAAGCGGTTGTCGTTTCAAACATGAGTGTTCCGGATGCGGGGGTAGTCACTCCCTCTCCAGGTGTTTTAAGCAAGGTAAGGGGCGTGCCGGCGAGGCTTCGGGTAAGAGGGACGACTCCGGTGAGGGTGGAAAGGATGCGTTCCTTTCTAAATAGATATCCTGACCGGGTGGCGGCTTCACTTTTGGAGTCAGGTTTTACCGACGGTTTTCGAATTCCCAGTTATATGACAGTGATACCTCCATTCTCAAAAAATTTGCCGTCTGCTTTTCAGTATCCCACTGTTGTTTCCCAGAAGTTGGCGAAGGAGGTCAGTTTAGGGCGCATGGAGGGCCCCTTTCCTTCCGCGCCATTGACTGATTTGGTCGTCTCTCCTCTCGGGGTGGTGCCGAAGAAGGAACCTCACAAATTTCGCTTGATCCATCATTTGTCCCATCCGAAGGGGGGGTCGGTGAATGATGCGATCGACCCCGCGGTTTGTGCAGTATCTTATACCTCATTTGATGCAGCGGTTGCATGGGTCCGTAGGTATGGAAAAGGTTCCCTTCTTGCAAAGTCTGACATCGAGTCGGCGTTCAGGCTGCTGCCTGTCCATCCTGATAGTTTCTCGCTGCTGGGTTGCCATTGGCAGGGGTCCTATTTTGTGGACAAGTGTTTGCCTATGGGCTGCTCAATCTCCTGTGCTTTATTCGAAGCTTTCAGTTCATTTTTGGAATGGGTGGTTAGGGAAGTTTCGGGGATCAATTCGGTTATTCACTACTTAGACGATTTTCTTTGTATTGGCCCTCCGGACTCGCGCTCCTGTTCTGTGTTATTGGCTACTTTACAGCACATCGCATCCCGTTTCGGTGTCCCACTATCCCGAGAAAAAACAGAAGGTCCGACTACGGTAATTAGCTTCCTGGGTATCGTGATTGATACCCAGGCCATGGAATGTCGTTTGCCACGGGACAAACTCTTGGACTTGAGAGCTGAGGTACAGGCCGCCAGTTCCAGGACCAAGATCCAATTGCGCAGCTTGCAATCCCTCTTAGGTAAGTTGAATTTTGCCTGCAGGATTATGCCTATGGGCAGGGTTTTTTCCCGACGGTTGTCTGCCGCTACGGCTGGAGTGGGAAGGCCAGGACACTTTGTGCGCCTGTCCAAGGAACACAAAGCTGACTTGCTGGTTTGGAAATTCTTTTTGGATTCTTTTAACGGCCGTTCATTATGGCTAGAGGGCCCGGTCAGCAATGCGGATTTGGAATTATTCACGGACGCGGCGGGTTCCTCGGGTTATGGGGCCTATTTCCAGGGCCTCTGGAGTGCGGAACCATGGCCGGAGGAATGGCTCGTGGCTGGGCTGCAGACTAACTTGGTCCTGTTGGAACTTTTTCCCATCGTTGTGTCGGTGGTTATTTGGGGTCCCATTGCAGGTTTGGAAGCGGTTGTCGCTTCAAACATGAGTGTTCCGGATGCGGGGGTAGTCACTCCCTCTCCAGGTGTTTTAAGCAAGGTAAGGGGCGTGCCGGCGAGGCTTTGGGTAAGAGGGATGACTGAGGGTGGAAAGGATGCGTTCCTTTCTAAATAGATATCCTGACCGGGTGGCGGCTTCACTTTTGGAGTCAGGTTTTACCGACGGTTTTCGAATTCCCAGTTCTATGAAGGTAATACCTCCATTGCTCTTCAGTATCCCACCGTTGTTTCCCAGAAGTTGGCAAAGGAGGTCAGTTTAGGGCGCATGGAGGGCCCCTTTTCTTCCGCACCATTGACTGATTGACTGACGGATTATTATATACACTGAGTGGCCGGATTATTATATACACTGAGTGGCCGGATTATTATATACACTGAGTGGCCGGATTATTATATACATTGAGTGGCCGGATTATTGCCTGTTAAAGTTTTTATACAGACCCTTATGTTGGCATCATATGAATATTACATACTGTATATTTGTAGCCCCCACCACCTTAGGTGGAGTGACTACTAAAATCTAGTGTTGCCAGCACTGTAACCAGTCTGGCTGATTTGTAGTCTGACATTATCAGGTGTTCTGCTATTGATTGCACCTACCTGAGTTTTGGTGTAACCTTGCTACAGAGTGGGGTAGCCAATAGCGGAACATCAGGAGTGTCTAAGCCTCAGCAGCATATCACGAGGAGTTTCCTGGCCAGTGGTGCATGCTGGGGAAGTGCATAAATCCTCAGGAATTGCTATGTGCTCAGGGAAGTCCACCCACCCCCGGGCTTAGCCTGGGGGATGGATGTACAAGATTGGAGAAGCTGACTAGGCCTCAAGCCTGGAGGAGGCCTCACGTGGATTCCGGAAGGGGTCTGGAACTATCTGGGGAGGATAACCAGAGAAGTTCTATGATTCTTGGAGGTACCAGGAGCTGGCATGGACCTCAGGAACATGTCTAGTGTCTCTCCCAGGGCAGATCTCATGCACATACCCATTCAGCTGTTGCTTTATTGCCCAGTGTCAGCTTGTTCTACTCTTTGGAAGCCTGGAGGGGTCAGTGAGTCTGGAGTCTGTGTCTGTTTTTGCCATGAATGTCTGAAGCAATAAACCACCACTCCCATTTATGATGTTCTTCAATAAAGAGTTCTAAAAAGGCACTCAGGCTCGGTTCACACCTCGGTGATTCAGCTGCTGAGCTGTTCTCGCACGATTGTTCGAAAACGCGCGACTGTTCTTCGTAAACCGTGCGGTTGTCGAGCATTTTTCAATGCATAGAGATGTCTATGGGACCCAAACCGCGTGACAACCGCCATGAAAATAGCTCCTGCGCCTTTTTGCGCGACAGGTGATTTTGTCCACGTGAGAAACCTCAAAGGGGTGAACAGCCTCCATTGACTTCAATGCGAATATGTGTTATGCGCTATATAGCGCGACCCAATCAGCTCAATAAATCGCCTAGGTGTGCACCGGCCCTCAAAGTGATTGGTGCCCAATTTGTCGATCACTGACTAAGGATCTGCCCCTGAAAGGTATTCAGGTAGAGTTACTGTCAGGGACCAGAGCACCTCCAGGTGGTACTGGAACCAGGTCCTGAAGTTCCTGCGCTCACCTGCGGGTGTCTCCCAGCTGTCAGCAAATAATCACCACATGGTGCAACCTGGGAGGGTGCTTAAAGGAGAAGTATGGGGTTAAGGCTTTTCCCCATAGTTCTCCATAGGGTAACGGGAGGACACAACCTAGCGTCCTCCCGTCACCTCAGCTCGCGGTATACTGAGACGCCGCAGCTGAAGCGGATCCCGACAATTATGTCTGGATCCGCCCAGCTGTGTGACTCCGTGCGCCTATTCTACTGTTTGCTCCTAGTTTTGGTTACTTCAGGTTACCTTTTTGTATGTGTTTGCATTTAGTCGTTTTTATTATTTGCTGTGTGGATACTTGTTTTTGCTGCGTTCAATAAACTCTGTGCTCATAAACCTTGTCTGGTGTGGTCACGCATTTGGTACCTGCATGCGGTGTGTGAGGGCACCCGGGCACGGTACCCGGACAGTTACCTGCAGTCAGTTGGTGAGGCCAAATCTATTGTTGAATTTACGGCAGTATAGAGAACAGAAACGCAGACCAAAGTTATGCTGAATCAGCTGTTCTGATGTATCACCTTCCATGCTTTCATATGGATATTTTGTGCATTTTATGTGTTTTTCCCCCGGCTGGTTACAGTAGACGTCGGGGACTTCCTGGGGACATTTTGTGATCTCGGACGTCCTCAGATTGGAATATTTTTTTTGTGCTATTTTTTGATCGATGATCTCTTTGTGGTCACGGCTTTCTTTAATCACCGATGTCCTGATGTCACATAAACACAGAGACAGGAAAGGAAAACAGTTACAAACCAACTCGGAAGTCATCATTTTAGAATCATAGCTGCCATTTCAAGATGCCATCTCACATCATGCAGTGTGACAAATACTGCATCGTGATGTACCGTCAGGGTTTTGTCCAACAACGTTGTATGTCTGTAGCCCCCCCTCACCTTCTGTGATGTGGCTACTAGACATTCAGTGATAGCCGGGGCTGTAGTCGGCCTTGCTGGATTTGTAGTGGCGGTTATCTGGTTAATCCCAGGTGTCTAACATTGTCTAACTTGTTTTGAGATTGTACAGATGTTCCTCGCTTACCGACTTACCTGTTTTGCGACCACTCGCACTTACGACGGACCGCCGTTCGACCTCCGACCTTGCGCGTCAGCGCGCCGTGTCGCCGGCGGAAGTGGTGTCTACCGATCTTCACTGCGGGTTCCGGTAAGTATTTTCATTGCCCGATGTACAGTACACTGTTCGGTACTGTACATCGGCAACGCTATACAGTACTGTACTAATGCAGTACAGTACTGTATAGCGTTCCTCACTTAACGACCAATCCGTTTAACGACCTGGTCGTAGGAACGGAACTCGGTCGTTAAGTGAGGAATACCTGTAGTCCATCCCGGCAGTGAGCTTGGAGCGGTGACGACTCTACAACACACACAGGGACCATGGGGAACAGGCGTAGCCCCCCTCCAGCAGGAAGGACAGTGTCAGAGATGATTTGAGGATCTCCAGCCGAGTGATACACAAATGAGATACATTGTTGTTGAGAGTTCAGGAACTTGGAGGGATTTTTAAAGGAGAACTATGGGGTTAAGGCTTTTCCCCATAGTTCTCCTTAGGGTAACGGGAGGGCACAAACTAGCGTCCTCCCGTCACCCTAAGCTCAGTATATAGGGAGCTACAGCTCGCGGTATACTGAGCCGCCGCAGCCGGAGCGGATCCCGACATCGATGTCGAGATCCGCCCAGCTGCATGAGTGACTGCTGGCTCCGCCTATCTAGAGGTAGAGCCAGCTGTACCCGCCCCCTCCCCCGTCCGTTCCGCCAGTCAGCGCTGGCGGATCGGGGAGGGGGGAATCCAGCCCCTCCCCTGTCACGGCAGAGAGCCGTGACAGGATCGAGAAGTGAGCGAGCGCCGGTATGTGTTCGCTCACCTCCCGATCTACTGAGCCGACCTGTGACAGTCTCATTGTCACAGGTCGGCTAGAACTATGAGGTGAGTGGAAAGCACCTCCCCCCTCATAGTTCTCCTTTAAGGTTTAACTCCTGAGTTTAGTGTCACTTTAAGAACTAGCTCAACACTGATCCAGCTCATGTCTTCAAGATGAGCCATGGAGGTGTAGAAGTTGGTGACATTAAAGGACATTAGAAGATGATGTAAGTAGATAGAATTTTAGTCAGTTTGGACAACACTTGCGTAGTTGGCGTTACAATATGCAGTAGGCCGGACACAATCCTCTGCAGGTCATTGCCAAGAATAAGAATAATAACCCCGAGCCTGACGCCACAGGTCTCTTCCAATCTCCAGAGGATTTTAGGCAGCAGATACAAAACCCCCGAGGTCATTCACTTGGCATACTGCTCTTCCCTCTCCCGGCGTTGAATGAATGAGGACCATAAGCATGAGGATCGGGCAAGTCTTAAGCTGGACGGTCAGCATGACAGCCAAGCAGCTAATATTTTTAGAAACAAAACCAGTAAAAACCCGTCAGCGAGCTTCTAATTCTGCAGCTAGAGACAGGAAGTTCTTCAAGTTTATCTGAGTTTTGTGCATTCCACTGCACTGCTGTGTAACGGTATCAGCCAAATGGTCAGACCGGCGGTGATGTGCAATTTCTACTTTACTTAACAATGAAAATCAACATAAATTGCACAGGGGAATCATATGAACAGGGAAGCAAAACAAATGACAAACGCACTCAACAATTTGTCACCAACTATACAGTAAGGTGCACACGAAATGGGCTTTAAACAGTAAACAGCAGAAAGGCATCATGGCACACTCACAAACCAGCATGTAAAACAACTTGTCTCACCACTAAGGACAATGACAGAGGTTTGGATACACGTATTCTGCAGAAAATGTGAAAGCCGCACAGCCGCGCCAAGGCACCTCTTATAGTGCGGTCCTAACTCTAAACTATGAGGGTCTCCATCTTGGAGCACATGGGGGCAGAAGATAAAATTGGGTGCAGGTTTGTCAGGAGGAAGCCCGACCTCCCTTAAAGGCACAGGAACACACAAGGGATCCCGCACATCCCAATGGCAGCTGAGAACCATGATACCTTTCTACTGTTTACTGTTTAAAGCCAATTTCGTGTGCACCTTACTGTATAGTTGGTGACAAATTGTTGAGTGCGTTTGTCATTTGTTTTGCTTCCCTGTTCATATGATTCCCCTGTGCAATTTATGTTGATTTTCATTGTTAAGTAAAGTAGAAATTGAACATCACCGCCGGTCTGACCATTTGGCTGATACCGTTACACAGCAGTGCAGTGGAATGCACAAAACTCAGATAAACTTGAGGGTTCGCTCGAACGTTCGTTTTCGTTTCTTATTCGTTTCGTTCGTCCGTTTGCAGCAAAGTGACATTTGAGGTGGAAAAAATGTTTTTCTCCTTCTCTAATGTCACTTTGCTAGAACGAACGAAACGAAAACGAAACGAACGTTCGAACGAACGGAAATTCGGATTCGTTTGCATTCGTTATATCTGTAATTGGGAATTCGGATATGTCCGAATTTCCGAAAATTCGTCCGAATTTCGATTCGGAACGAAACGAATCGCACATGTCTAATGACCAGTGCATGAACAGCAGCAGACCACAAGGCCCGTGAAGCTCTGTTGGCCAGCAATACATTTTCAGGCTATGCAATGAACTTTAAAGTGACAATAAAATCAGAAAAATGTTTCCCTTCCCCCCCCCCCCCATGTTAATGTCAGAATTTTTTGGTGTCACCCCTCCAATGGTGTCACCCGGGTGCGGGCCGCACCCCCCGCACCTCCCTTGTGACTCCACTGGTCTTTAGTAGGTATGCACCTTTACCGATACTAGTATTGGTATCGGTGCAGATGCCGAGTATGTGGGTGAGTACTCGCCCCAAATGCTCCGATGCCGAGCCCGATACCTAAACTTCCGGTATCAGGAAGCCCGGCAGCGGGTCATTACACGCTGCCCTGCTCCCCGATTGGTCGGGAAGCCGTCACTAAGCATGAAGCCAGCTCCCCAGCCAATCAGGAAGCAAGGCGCCCGTCTAGTTTCCTGACTTGGCTTCATGCTCCCTCGTCGGGACGGGAGGGCGCTAGTTTGTGTCAACCCGTTACCCTAAGGAGAACTATGGGGAAAAACACTGACACCATAGTTCTCCTTTAATGACAGATCAGTGTCACCATGTCATCTGGATGGAGACTCTCATAGTTTAGAGTTAGGACCGCACTATAAGAGGTGCCTTGGCGCGGCAGTGCGGCTTACACATCCTCTGCAGAAGACGTGTATCCAAACCTCTGTCATTGTCCTTAGTGGTGAGACAAGTTGTTTTACATGCTGGTTTGTGAGTGTGCCATGATGCCGTTCTACTGTTCTACTGTTCAAAGCCCATTTCGTGTGCACCGCGCTGTATAACTGGTAACAAATTGTTGAGTGCGTTTGTCGTTTGTTTTGCTTTACCATGTCATCTGGGGACACAGATCTGTCATTACAACTGGGCGGAGCCAGCAGTGAGATCATGGCTGGCTCTGCCCAGCTGTCATTTGTGGGGGCATACGGCCGGCCTTTAGCCGTCCAATCGCCACATTCGCATACGGGCTATAGTGAATATAGCCGGCGGCTACGGCTGGATCCTTCGGCTCCTACGTGAATAACCCCCTGAAGTCTTTGGCTAGAAAACTGCATAACGCTCCCAGACAATTATATATATTGGCTGAAAGCAGAGGCCCTGTAGAATAAATAAATGCCAGTTCCAATTTCTTATAGCCCAGGATATTTGCGTAAATGTTTATCGCTTTCAATATTTTTTAGGATAAAATACACTAAAATAACTTTTTGTGGCGCGCAAAAACAATATAATACCCATTTTTTGGGGGTAAAATATAAAAGATGGGGTTGTGTCGGGTAAATTGATATCAAACATGTCAAGCCTTAAAATTGCGCACGCCCTTGAAATCGCAATAAACTGGTTTGCTATCACATAGAGCACATGTGTCCAACTCAAGGCCCAGGGGCCGAATCCAGCCCACCTGGCCATTTCCTAGACTTCTACTTTCAGATCTAGGTATTGAGTTATTACTAAAACCAATGATAATCGAATGCAGAGGCGATGATGATAAAGATCAGATACAGTGATATAGTGTCACAGGCCCTTTGAGGGCAACCATAATGTTGATGCGGCCCTCGATTAAATTGAGTTTGACACGCCTGACATTGAGGCTCCTGCAGACTCTCCCTCCCATCTCTGTCTGTACTGAGGTACGCCTGGCTGTCACATACAAGTATTCAGGCACCCAATCACTTGTATGTGGTTGCTGAGTTGCTGCCGGTTATCTCCGGCTCCTCTGTTCCCCTTGCTGGCTTGGCACGGCAGGTGTCTGCAGAGACATCAGAGGGAGATCAGCTCTCTTCCAGCAGCTAACAAGCCCCCTATGACATGTAATAGCACAGATACAGTGACAGGTCCTCTGTATGGAGACATCAGTTGTCTATTAGACCCCTAATGCCACTTATAGATCCCAAAGAAGCTGATGAGGCAGAGGTTGTGCTTCACCAGCTTCTTCTCCAGGCACAGCAGCCAGTTTCAGTGATCAGAGGGGAATTCAGCTGCTGGAAGTGTGCTGATCTCTCTCTGATGTGTCTGCAGACACCTACCACGTCC
>NW_017308592.1:0-12074 GCF_000935625.1 Nanorana parkeri | reverse complement strand
TTCAGCATCCACATACAAGAGATCGGGCGCCCGAACGCTTGTATGTGACAGCCAGGCGCACCTCAGTACAGGCAGAGACGGCAGGGAGGGAAGAGTCTGCAGGAGCCAGAGTATTGCACCCAACATCCAGTGATTGCGGTTGCAATGGCAATTACTGGCTCCTATGCAGGGGCGTAACTAGAAACCACAGGGCCCCATAGCAAAATTTTGTATGGGGCCCCTTTAATCTCTAGTTGCACCCCTTGCAGAGCCCAATTGAGATCCCACACAGCCCACCTGAGGGTGACCCTGCAGAGCCCACCATAGACTCTCTATGGTGGGCTCTGCAGGGTCACCCTCAGGTTGGCTGGTCACATTCCTTACCTGTCCGCCTCCTCTTCCTCCACCGTCGGTGATGAGCCCCGCCTCCTCCTCTGATGCCAGGCCCCGCCTCCTCCTCAACTGCTGGGTCCAGCCTGCTCCTCCGCCGCTGCTGGCTCTCACTGACTCCACAGCGGCTCTGGAGAGGAATGCATCGCTGCACAGATCACTGTCAGTGATCTGAACAGCGGCACATTTCTCTTCACAGCCGCCAGTGACAGCCAGCAGCATGAGGTGCCACAGCGACCCAGGCGGCCTCAGGGGGATGTCCTGGCCAGGCCCCCCTGTGCCCCGGGGCCCCATAGCAGCCGCCTGGGTCGCTATGGTGATTGTTACGCCAATGACATAGTTATTTTCCTTAAAGGAGAACTATGAGGCGAGTGAAAATCACTGATCCTCATAGTTCGAGCCGACCTGTAACAATGAAACTGTCACAGGTCGGCTCAATAGATCGGGAAGTGAGGGAACACATACCGTCGCTCGCTCACTTCTCGAACATCTCCCTGCAGAGAGCCGTGACTGTCACTCACGGTTCCCTGCAGGGATTCCCCCCCCCGCTCCAATCCTCCAGTACTGACTAGCGGAACGGACGGGGGAGGGTACAACTGGCTCTGCCTCTAGATAGGCAGAGCCAGCTGTCACTCACACAGCTGGGTGAATTTTTGACAGCATTGTCGGGATCCGTCCCAACTGCCTCAGTATATAGTGAGCTGTAGCTTGCGATATACTGAGCTTTGGGTGACGGGAGGACGCTAGTTTGTGTCCTCCCGTGGCCCTTAGGAGAACTATGGGGAAAAACACTGACCCCCATAGTTCTCCTTTAAGCCATTAATAGATGGTTATCATACTGACAACTTGTGGTCGTTTTGGGTTATTGTACCATGTGTTTTTTTCTTGTGTTCCCTCCCATCAGTGATGTATTTCCCCTTTCTTCTCAAAGCACGCCGCCACTGGACTCTAGAGAAGGGGAGACGTGTTCTCTGGAGTGACCAATCACACTTCTCTGTCTGGCAATCCGATGGGCGTGTCTGGGTTTGGCGGTTGCCAGGAGAACGGAACATGCCTGACTGCATTGTGCCAAGTGTAAAGTTTGGTGGAGGGGGGATTATGGTGTGGGGTTGTTTTTCAGGGGTTGGGCTTGGCCCCTTAGTTCCAGTGAAGGGAACTCTTAAGGCATCAGCATACCAAGACATTTTGGACAATTTCATGCTCCCAACTTTGTGGGAGGAGTTTGGGGACGGCCCCTTCCTGTTCCAACATGACTGCGCACCAGTGCACAAAGCAAGGTCCATAAAGACACGGATGGGGGAGTTTGGGGTGGAGGAACGTGACTGGCCGCACAGAGTCCTGACCTCAACCCCATAGAACACCTTTGGGATGAATTAGAGCGGAGACTGCGAGCCCCTCCCCCAACATCAGTACCTGACCTCACAAATGGTCCAACATTCCCATAGACACACTCCTAAACCTTGTGGACGCCTTCCCAGAAGAGGCGGAGCTGTTATAGCTGCAAAGGGCGGAGCCAACCCAACACTGAACCCTACGGACTACGACTGGGATGCCATTAAAGTTCATGTGCGTGTAAAGGCGTCCCAATACTTTGGTAATATAGTGTATGTGCCACAGGCAATGCTCATCTCCTCTATTCTCCATTAACAAGAAGAGGAACACTTTGCAGAACACAACATATCTACTGATGGAACCCGTAAATCCTTGGTTCTCAACCTGTGGGTCGTAACCCAAAAGTGGGTCGCGACCCCATGTTCAGTGGGTCGCCGCATGCCTTCCACTTTTCTAGGTGAGAGGCTTCCCCTAATGCAGCATTGTCCATTCTCACACCAAGCAGCCATTCAAAATATGCTGCCCAGCGCTGAGTGTCTACTTGAGCTGGGGTGGGCTGGTGGTATGGCCACGAGGGAGCTCCATCCATACGTGCATTGCTTATAGCTCCTTCGCATGTCCTGTAGAGGTGCCTGGACCGGAGTGAAGTCACATTCTGGCTCCTGATGAAGGGGACCCTGCGAGGCCCCGAAAGCGCTTGCCAATGAGATACAGCTTCTGGCAATAAAATATTTTGCTTTTTCAACTCATGGTGTGCTGGTGACATTTTTCTACTGTTCATGTGTGGCGGTGCCATCCGCAGTCATTTCGAGCACCCATCTTCATCAAGTGGGAATCCCGGTAAGGAGTGCGGTATGGTTCCTGTTTCTGTTTCTACTAACATTCTGGCTCCCGGCACCTCTACAGGTGCGCATGGGAGTTGTACAAGCAATGCACATATGGATGGCGCTCCATCACAGCACAGCAGCCCACACTGCCGTGCATTCCATTGCAGTGCAACTTGGGTTGCGACTTAATGACCCGAGGACAAATGTGGGTCCTGAGATTACACAGGTTGAGAACCACTGCCGTAAATGATTCCCCTGCCTGAGAACAGTCATATTATACATTCATGTCCATCTGACATAATAGGCCTGTGAGCGGGATGACTTTTATTAATTGTTTATGTAGCGCTCACCCCCGAAGGAGCCGCTGAATAACCGGATATTTCTATCCCCCTGCACCAATGTACCGCCCAAAGCGTGAATCCGAAGCACACCAACACACCTTCAATTGATCTTTTAGCAGATTTACTGACAAATCAGATATGAATAACTATGATACAATAGTAATGACAATAATCACCAACAATAATGTGTAGCAACAGGCTGAGGCACTCTGCAACTCAGTAACTGCAGCTATCTGCTGTATAACAGGCCGGGTTCGGTACACAAGCAGACGGTGGTAGTATAGGAGCAGGCAGAAGCGTAGTCAGAGAACAAGCCGAGGTCAGGATCCAAACGTATCAGGTATGAGGTGGAAGATGATGAGAGTAGTCTGTGAATCAGCAGCCAAAGGTCGGCACACGGGTAGCAGTATGAGCGGATTGTATCACAGGAGGAGCAAGGAAGCAAGATATCGGCAGGAACACAATAATCTGGCAAACAGGAAGTGCAGAGGCGTGGCTTAAATAGGAAGTTCAAGGGAGGAGCAAGGAGTTCAGAGTTCAGCAGAAACTAGGTTTACCTGAGGATTACACAGGAGAGCAGGGAAGGAGCTATCCAAGGTTTCAGAGCCACCGCCAGACACAGCAGAGGTCCTGGGTTCAGATCCTGACAGTTTTACTCCTGTGTGTATCAAGTATTGGTGGGCATCTGTAATGGTTGCCAGCAACCTATAGACATCCTTCTTATCTCAGACCATGAAATGTCTACTAGCACCCGAAAATATTTTATTTGTCATTTATTGTCTTTACTACTAATCAGGACAATTCTACTTGTACAGTGCAGGAACCTTCCAGTGGTATCTAAATCCAACAACATTTATATACATTGCAGCTCCGCAGTCTTTAGATGTGATGGCCGCATTAGATTTTCAGGCTAAGCGCATTTCCTGCAAGCACAAAACAATACCTGTTGATCCTATCAGAATTCCAGTATCCTTGTAACTAGGGATGCACCAATACCGATACTAGTATCGGTATCGGTGCTGATACAGAGTATTTGGGCAAGTAGTCGTACTCACCCAAATGCTCCGATACCTTCCCCCATACCGGAACTTCCGGTCAGAGGTGGATCAGTCAGAGGAGCCGGCTTCCTTTCCAATCAGGAAGCTGGCAGGCGGGTCATTAAGTGCCTCCAGGCCTCCTGGGAAGCCGGCTTGACATGTTGCTAAGCAGCCTGGCTTCCTAACCAATCAGGAAGCTGGGTGGCACTTAATGACCCGCCTGCCAGCTTCCTGATTGGTCAGGAAGCCACGCTGCCTAGAAAGCAGTGAATCAGGGTTCCTAGCCAATCCGGAAGCTGGGAGGCGAGTCATGACGTGCCGCCCGGCTTCCTGATTGGCTAGGAAGACAGCTTTACATGTTGCTAGCCACCCTGGCTTCCTGAGCAATCAGGAAGCCGGGAGGCGGGTCATTACATGCCCGACGGCACCTCATGACTCGCCACCCGTCTTTCTGATTGTTCAGGAAGCCTCTGAAGCCGGTCAGCCGGTCAGCTTCACAGGCAATCAGGAAGCCAGGCGTTGGGTCATGATCTGCCGCCCAACTTCCTTATAATCGGGACACAAGGCACCGGTACTCGGTGTCGGCGAGTACCGTAAAAAAAAAAAAAATATCGGGACTCGTACTCGATACCGTAAAACCGGTATCGGTGCATCCCTACTTGTAACTTCCTGTGCATTGTACTGAAATATCATATTCAGCCTTCCCAGCTATCTTCAATGAATTGCAAAGCAATGCCCCTCTATGTAATAGAGGTGAGGGGAGGGGTAGGTGTTTGTAGACCAAATTAGGAGAGCTGCTCCTCTATATACACAGTGCAGTGAGTGAGCATTACCCGAGGACAGGAAGTGCGATTGGCAGGATCACCAGAGACTAATGCAGCTGTAGCGCCCATCACCTTTTGTGATGTGACTACTAGACCTTTAGTGATAGCCGGGGCTGTAGTCGGCCTGGCTGGATTTGTAGTGGCAGTTATCTGGTTAATCCCAGGTGTCTGGCATTGCCTGTACCCCCCCTGGCCTGAGTGTGACTCTGTCATATTGTGGGACAGCCAATGGTGGATACTGTAATGTATGTACAGTAACGCAGCCAACCACTGGGCTTCTCTCAGCCAGTGGTGCATGCTGGGAGAGTGTATATATACTGGAGGGATTTGCCATGTGCTCAGACTAGCAGGGACCAGCCATGGATTAGGGTTGGGTCCTGTTCAGTCTGCCCCCCCGGCTAGGCCGAGGCCTGGGGGTGGGCATGGGCTGAATTGAGGGAAAAAGGTTTCCCTGAGGCCTCCAACAGGGAGGAGGCCTGATAGATGGAAAGAGGAAGAAAACCAGGACCAGTGCAGGCTCTTGAAACACCCTAGAACCATGTGGACTTCAGAGCATGGTCTTTTCTGGACTGAGGATCTGCATCCATCTGGACTGTCTGGTACATCAGTGGCTATCTGATGTGGTCAAGTGGATCTGCATTGCCACTTTTACAAGATCCGATGAGTCTGGAGCTTCTGATGGTTACCCCTAGACACCTAGAACCCCTCCCCCGTCTCTCCCTAAAGAAGATGTTCAATAAAATGTTTACTTAGCATTCTACTACTGAAGTGGATGTCAATTTATGGGCGCCAGAGGAGGGCGGTTAGTGCTAATGGGGCGCAGCTGGAAATCAACCCCTAGACCGACTAGATGTGGACCGGGCAAACAGCGGCTCCCTGCGGGGGAGTTATCGCTACACAGCCATCACATCTAAGGGCTTATACAGGCGTGGACACATGCAAGTATGTGCTGCTGCACTCCTTACCGAATCCAAAAAAATGCACCTGTATATCAGTAAAATAAATCCGGCTTTGTATTCTTACTTTCCTCCACAGCGTTAAGTCGGGTCTCCAGGTTCCTCTGCGGCACAAAACGTCAGGACACGTCAGAGAAATATCCGAAGACGGATCTTAGTTTTATGGACTGATGAGATGAGAGTGACTGTTGACGGACCAGATGGATGGGCCCCGTGGCTGGATCAGTAACAAGCACAGAGCTCCACTTTGACTCAGACGCCAGCAAGGTGGAGGTGGGGTACTGGCGGGCTGGTATCAATAAAGATGAGCTAGTTGGACCTTTTCGGGTTGAAGATGAGACTCAAAATCAACTCCCAAACTTACTGCCAGATTTTAGAAGTCACTTTCTCCAAGCCGTGGTCCAGGAAAAAGTCTGACCATGATATGTATGCAGGACAATGCTCCATCACATGCATCCAAGTACTCCGCTGAGCGGCCAGCCCAGTCCTGACGTGTGTTCAGTGGTGGTCGGGTTTCCTTACCGCGGCCATGTCTCTGAGCACTAGACTTGTGCGCCGTCAAAAAATGTGTTCCGTTTCGGAATATCCGTTATTACGTATTTCGTGTCCGAAACTCAATTCGGATTCGTACGAAATACGGATTTTCGTTAGTTTCGGCACATTTTCGTAACTGTACGAACATTCGTTATGATGAAGTTAAAAAGCAAAAATACCTTTGTTAATATATTGGAGTCGATGTGGTAGTTGTTTTTGTATCCGAAATACGAATTCCGTTAACGGATTCCGTATCCGAATTTCGTATTTCGGACTTAAACAAAACCTACCATCAACTCCGATATAAATGTATTTTGCTTTTTACCTTCAATATAACGAATGTTCGTAACGGAACGAAAATACGTCAACGGAATTTCGTATTTCCTGCCTGTGTATTGCAATGCGACTCTCAGCAGCAGCGGATCCGCATTTCGGATTAAAAAAAAAAATCTTGTCATGTTGTTCAACCTCATTTACAGGGGTAATATTAGTTCCCGTTTCAAAGAAATTCGGATCCCAAATTCGTTAACGGAATTTCGTATTTCGGATATAAATTCGGAAACTGCCATTCGGATTTCGGATGCTTCCGAATTTACGAATTTCAGGAAAATTCGTACGAATTTAAAATCGAAACGAATCGCGCATGTCTACTGAGCACTGAGCGCCTTGTACCTCTGGGCCCTCCAGGTCGCGCCCCAATATCTTAGCAACTTCAAGAGCGCTGCATCCCCCTGAAAATACTTGTTCCAATTTTTGACTTTTCAGAGTCAGTTAAATCTCTTTTTTGACCCATTTTGCCTCCTGAGGAAAAAGAAGCTGCCTAATTATTATACACACCTTGATATAGGGTGTTGATCTCCTTAGGCCACACCCCCCTCATTACACAAATACACATCACCTGATAGGCTGACATCCAATAAAACTTCAAGTTTGTACGGCTCGGAGTTAGGACAATGTGCATAGAAATGGTGATTTGGTCACAATACTCGCTTGCCTGATAATTGTGCACGCAGTGTACGTGATTGTGATCTGTGCGGCTGTGTGTGCGGCTCACAGTCACAGTATCACATGTACCAGTCTCTATACCAGGAAATGAGCTTCTAGATGACGAGATTGTACCGGAAGCTTCTTTCTTCTCTCGTGTCTTGTTATCGCTGCGCGCGCTTTGTTATATATTTTATGTATTTGTAATGATTTGTATGACTTCCCATGCTGTACCGTGTATCAGGAAGGCTGCACATAACGCATGCCGTGCTCCACATCGCTCCGAGCATTGCTTAGAATTCCTGGCCCATCTCTCTGTTTATTAGGGACCCGATCGCTCAAGCACTTGTCCCTGCAACTCACCACCGTTTATATCATACATGTGAAGCGTCTGTGCGCTGTGCTGGTTTTACGCTCATCCTGCGTTATGTGCATTGTGTTGCATTGGCAGCCCATTCACAATGAGCGGCGTGTGAGGAGTCAAGTCTCTGCTGCGATCATATTGATAGTGATCCACAAAGCCGGAACCGAGGCAACGAGGGCAATCCCAGGTCAGAGAATATGTTGTATGTGACCAGGGGCGTAACTAGAAATCACAGGGACCCATAGCAAAATGTTGTATGGGGGCTCTGCAGGGTCACCCTCAGGTGGGCTGGTCACACTCCTTACCTGTCCGCCTCTTCTTCCTCCGTCTTCCCTCCTCCGTCGCCGGGGCCGCCTCCTCCTCCGTCACCGGCCCCGCCTCCTTCTCTGATGCTGACCCCCCCGGGCTCCGCCTTCTCCTCCCCGCCACGTCCAGCCTCCTCCACCGCCGCTGCTGACTCTCATTGACTCAGCAGCGGCTATGGAGAAGAACGCAGCGCTTGCACAGATCACGGTGATCTGAACAGCGGCGCGTTCGAACCCATAGCAACCCAGGCGGTCCGCACGGCATCACGGGGGTGTCCTGGCCGGGCCCCCCAGTGCCCGGGCCCCATAGCGGCCGCCAGGGGTCGCTATGGCTATTGTTACGCCACTGTATGTGACACATTGCTGACCACAATCTGCAGCCATTCTACATTTCATATAGTACATAGAAACATTTCCTCGGTGTAGAGACATCCGGTGATCTCTGTGGATTCATATGTATCAATGTCGTGTCTCAGTGAGGGGAAGATGTATCCAATTCCATAAATATTTGGACTTACGCTAATATGAACGTCCAAAAACTCTCCATTGAAGAGAGTACGAATCATTGATCACCACTCTCTGAGTACGGTCTGGGAGAACTATGAGGGGAGTGATTTTCACTCAGGCTCACAATCTGAGCCGACCTGTGACAATGAGATTGTCACAGGTCGGTTCAGTAGATTGAGAAGTACGGATTCGTTCCGGCTGCGGCGTCTCAGTATACGGCGAGGTGTAGCTCCCTATACACCGAGTGGCCGGATTATTATATACACCGAGTGGCCGGATTATTATATACTTCCCTGGCCTTGTGGGAAATCCGGCCCTGTGTATGGGCTATTCGCAATAGCCTGTACAGCAGCCGAGCGGCTCAGCCGAACGAACGCATATGCTTCGGCTTGGCTGCGTCGAAGTGACAGCCGAAGCGGGGGGGGGGCGTCCAGTTGTTTTCATTTAATGTCCGCCCAGTGTCCTCGAGGAACATGTATTTCCACAGTCAAGGCATTGGGGAGTAGTTGGGTCCACGCTAGAAGTTGGGTGAAGCGCAGCAACATCTAGAATGAGCGGGTGTCATTGGAATGAGGTACAACGTTCAAAATCAGACCAGATGAATAAAGAGGCAGTTTTTGTAGACAATAAATTAATTAGCATTCCCATTCCAACTGGGACTTGTAGTCCTGCATAGCTGGTAATATTCTGCATTGCTGGATGATGATTATATAGCAATGCAGAATAGCACCAACTATGCAGGACTACAAGTCCCAGCAACGCATTATATTATTACGTAGGGATGCAACAGTGTCAATACACGCGGGTACTCGTGAAAATGCCTCGATAATAAGCGCAGCCAAAATTACCAGGGTCGCAGCGGTCGCATCCGCGACCGGGCCCTGGTGTTCAGCCGGTTGGGGGGTGCCCAGAGAGGAAGAAGAGGGTCCGCCACCCGCAGCTGCCTCATGCTGCCCGCTGTGTTTTTGACACTTGCGGGCCGCAGTTCAGACAGAGGGATGGTGAAGACGCCGTAGCGGGAGGGGGTGTGGCCAGTCAGGGAACTCCATTTTTCTGACCGCACCGGAATGCAAGCATTGATTTGCCACGCGTTCCGCTGCACGGGCGATCGCAGGGAGCGTGCCATTGACTTTAATGCCACGCCCCCTCCCACCCCAGAACGCAGTGAGCCGGCGGGGATGCGATCTAGTGCGTTCCAGCACCAAATCGGGCTGGAACACACTGGGTCTGCTGTGAACTAGGCCTGAAAGTCAGAACATACATACTGTTTATTTAATATAAAAAGAAAGTATAAAGTTTTTGTTTTTTTTGGGGGGGGGGGGGTTAGTTCCACAATGTTTTGGAGCAGGGCAGTGCAATCCTGATTTCAGCAAAGCATTTGATATGGTTCCACATAATGATATAATCAATCTGTACTATCCTGTTCTATTTAATATGTTTGTAAGTAATAAAATTGAAGGTTTGGAACACAATTTGTCATTGCTAGAAGTTTGGTTATGCTTAACGGTTTCATGCACCGGGGCCCTGAGGTTTCTAGTTACGCCTCTGCAACTGCTTATTCCAGGTCTACACCTGCGCAGAGAAGTCAGGAGCAAGACGACAACCCAGGAGCTTGCACTCAGATATCTACCTTCACGGTCAGACATACTGCCGTCCTGACGCTGGGGCAGGTACGGACCTCGCCGAGCATCTCGTCATTGATGGCTACGGATAACATGCGCATGCAGAAGACCGCACTGCCGTCACTTCCCAGGCCGAGCTGTACGACGGGAAGGAGCCAACACATAATAAAGGTAAAGCCGCCAATAACAAGCGTTACCTCTCTCAGGATCGGCACTCGGCTGTCGCTGAAAAACAAAAGTTGTAAAATTTGCCGCTTTCTTCTGTTTTCTTGTTGTCGTTCTCTGCTAATGGGAAAAAAAATGTTCTGCTTCCCGCCAATCGGATCCTGGCCCCTCGTCCGGCAACACTTCCAGAGAAAAGGGGCCCAGGGACGACGAAGATCAATATTTAGTTTTTTAAACAAATACGGATTGATTTCGGGACCTTGTGTGGCAACAGAACAGAGATACAGCGGATCAATGCGACCAATCATGGCACGGTGGGAGGATCCTCACCATTAGTGATGAGCCGAACACCCCCGTGTTCGGTTCTAACTCGAACTTAGAATATGCAGCCCATCCTTACTCACCATCTCACATGAGACGCTCTGCGGGGGTTGGCGGCTTTTAGCTGATTTCAACTCTCCCAATGCACCGAATTTCCACACATTTTGCTCATTGAGCTGCTTTGGATAAATTTGCGTGGCAGAAATATCATCTTTTTGTTTATTTAGAGGGAGGTTATTTTTTCCTTGATGTTTGCGTCAATGCTTCAATTACTTTTTTTTCAATTTATTTATCTTTATTCGTAGAAAAACATGAGAGAATGAGACTAATGGGTGGCTGTTTTGTGGCACATTAAAGGAGAACTATGGGGTCAGGGCTTTTCCCCCATAGTTCTCCTTAGGGTAACGGGAGGACACAAACTAGCGCCCTCCTGTCACCCTAGGCTCAGTATATAGGGCGCTACAGCTCGCGGTATACTGAGACGCCGCAGCCGGGACAGATCCTGACATTACTGTTTGGATCCGCACAGCTGCGTGATTGACAGCTGGCTCTGCCTATCCAGAGGCGTAGCCAGCTGTGCCCGCCCCCTCCCCCGTACGTTCCGCAAGTCAGATCGGAGAGGGGGGGAATCCCTGCAGGGAGCCGTGAGTGACAGCCATGGCTCTCTGCAGGGACAGGTTTGAGAGGTGAGCGAACGCCGGTATGTGTTCGCTCACTTCCCGATCAATAGAGCCGACCTGTGACAGTTTCATTGTCACACGCCGGTTCGAATTATGAGGATGAGTGAAAATCAATCACCTCATAATTCTCCTTTTAAAGGATAACTATGAGGACCTCATAGTTCTAGCCGACCTGTGACAATGAGACTGTCACAGGTCGGCTCAGTAGATCGGGAAGTGAGGGAACACATACCGGCGTTCGCTCACCTCTCGATCCTGTCACGGCTCTCTGCCATGACAGGGGAGGGGCTGGATTCCTCCCTCCGATCCTCCAGCGCTGACTGGCGGAACGGACGGGGGAAGGGGCAGAGCCAGCTGTCACTCACGCAGTTGGGCGGATCCCGGCACAATTGTCGGGATCCGCTCCGGCTGCGGCGTCTCAGTATACCGCGAGCTGTAGCTCCCTATATACTGAGCTTAGGGTAACGGGAGGACGCTAGTTTGTGTCCTCCCGTTACCCTAAGGAGAACTATGGGGAAAAGCCCTGACCCCATAGTTTTCCTTTAAGTACAAACCTCCAGCCCCTAACTTGTATGTAACCCTCGGACCGCCTGTATTGTCCATGGTTATGTTGCCACCTTGTGTTTTTATTGCACTCAGGTGTACCATCCTTCCTTGCATGATGCAATCTCCTCCATCTTCAGCATGCGTTCCTGCTTTCTTTCCTACAAGACACACAATGTGGTTAGGAAAGGAAATATACAGCTGTACTTCATTGACTACTTCAAATACCGACATCTATTGCACCACGTTGTTTACCTGAACTCCTCCGCATGCAAACACGATATCCGTGGACGCAATGTCTTTGAGTTCAGGTAGCTGATGAAAGTTGGAAAATGAAGACTGATTGGTTAGCGCACTCCTGGG
>NW_017308591.1:169843-174323 GCF_000935625.1 Nanorana parkeri | reverse complement strand
TTATATACCGATCCTGAATTCAATCAAAGCAGATTTAGCAATTTTTGGACTGCGTAAACTGTCATGGTTGGGTAGAATTAATGCGGTGAAAATGACGATCCTCCCTAAAGTGCTATTTGTATTCCAGATGCTACTGATTGAAATCCCTAGGATCTTTTTGTGGGAGGAATGGAGGGGGGATAGGATGGGTTGGGGCGGTATGGAATGAATGGAGAAATGTTAACTTTGTATGAAATGGTTGTAAAATTTGTTGTCAAAAATTGAATAAAGATTTAATAAACAAAAAGAACTAAAATGATCAATCCCCATCAAAAAATTTTTTCATAAAGAACCACATCTGAATCAATCCAAATAGATCCGAAACAAAAAATTTGGATCAATCCGAAAACTGAAAATTTGAATGGATCAGAATAACGAATAATGAGTATCGAACCAAATTGAATTATATTTAAATTCTAATCGATCCTAAACTAAACAAAACTATTTTTTGCGGGGTTACACGTCTAATTTTTTTACATATTTTTTACAAGCAGTAAATGATCTTTAAAACAAGCCATCCCTGACCTCTCTAGCTACTTTTACTGGGAAGTAATTTAATTTTAAATAGCCACAAAGATCATAACAAAGACTCTAATGTCAATTTATAACAGCGTAGAAACACCTGCTGTGTGTTCTATAGAAGGCTGGCAGCATGCCCAGAAATGTTAGTTATTTGTTGTATTTAGAGATGAATTTCCCAAGAATGCTATAGCTACAGAGGTGAATGAGGGCTTGTTTTAACCACTTGTCATTCGCCTGTTGTATGGATGGATCTCAGGTTTGAATTTCTCATATGTATGTACACTATGGAAGAAATGGGTCGCCTCTATGTAACTTTTCTTTCAAATGCTATAATATATGTCTTGCTGTTGGTGCTGTCAAAGACTAGAGGTGTCCTGACATGGTGCACAGCCTCATCATATATTTTCAAATTTATGTAACTGAGACCTCTACTTATATTTAATTTTAGAATCAGATTAGACATGCCCTGTCTATTGGCTAATGCACCCCCCCAATACTTTTAAACTCATTGAGTAGCTGCCATTTTATTTCCTTTTACTGACCAGTCAGAGGTGATGTGTGTTTGTGTGTGTTTGCGGGGGGGGTTAGGAAACATAAAAAGGAAAATGAAACTGCACCAGAGAAAAATAAGGGCTGCGCATGTGTGTCAGAGGTGTGTAAATCTCAGTACTGGATGGGCAGATATAGATATAATTTTGGCAGGTTAAACAGCTCTTATATATCTATTTTATCTGTGTATGCTAGCAATCCTAGTGGTAAACTAAAACTGCTTGTTTCTGGGGCGTGTCCAAGATGGCGACCGGAGCACACGTGTAATAGCTGTGCTCTGCCACCCTGTCTATTATCCTGTGAGTTATAGCCCTGTGGAGTGCTCGTTTTGACGCGGGACCAGGACCTAACACTCTCCTGTGCCGGAGGGTATGTCTCGGGGGCGCCGAGGCCGTCCCAGTAACCCCTCGCCCTTGCCGGCCCGCAGCAAAAAACTACCTCGGGGCAAGATGGCGGCCCAGCCGGAGGACGTGGAGGAGACTCTGTCAGGCCCAGCCCAGTTTACAGCGGTGATGGCCGCGATATCTGGTTGCCAAACTGCGCTCACGGCCAAGATTGACCATCTCCAGTCGGACGTGGGCCTCCTCCGACGTGACCTGGACAGATTCCGGGATCGGATGACCGCGGTGGAAGGTAGAGTGGGCGAGGTGGAGGATGTGGTGGGGGCCCATACGGCGACTCTACGCACTTTACAAACCAAGGTCAGGGCCTTGGAGTCCAGGGCGGTGGATGCCGAAAACCGGAACCGAAGGAGTAACCTGCGCATCCTTGGGCTGCCGGAGGGGCTGGAGGGCAGTGACCCACTCACCTTTGCCGAATCCTTGATCCGTGCCCTGCTCCCTAAGGCCCAGCTCACGGCCTTCTTCGCGGTTGAGCGGGCCCACCGCATGCCTTCCTTCCAGGGCCCCCCGGGGGCCCCCCCGCAAACCTTCATTTTCAAACTGCTAAACTTCCGAGACCGGGATGCCATCCTTCGCGAAGCCAGGCTAGTGGGAGAGCTTAAGTACGAAAACAACAAGCTTCTCATATTCCCGGACTATTCTGTGGAGACCCAGCGCCAACGTAAATCATTTGATGCTGCCAAAGCTGCCCTCAGAGCCAGGGGGATCCGTTACAGCATGCTATTCCCGGCGCGCCTGCGGGTGCAGGATGGCAAAACATCCCGATTCTTCACAGCTCCTGAGGAGGCCATCAAGTGGCTTGAGCACCTACCTAAGACCTGAGGATGCCAACCCACGGGCGGGGGCTGAATGTGGCTGCGGGGGGACTGGTGGATCTCCCTACCCCCCTATCCTGTATCCTGTATCCTGTGATCTGTGATGCTCCGGCGAAAGCGCATGGCTATACCTCTGGGTTTTTTTGTTTTCTTTTTCATTCTTCATTCTCCATTTTTCATTTTTCACTTTTTTATATACTTTCGCTGACAGTTTTGGAGTTGGTTCGTTCTGAAATAGATTGTCCCCAGCTGAATCCTACAATGTAGGCCTCCCCTTAGGATTACACCTTAGACCTGAGGGAAGGGGGTGGAGAGCTCCCCTGAGGATACTGAGGTGGAGGGGATGACCGGACCGAAGAGGACAAGCAGCAATCCTGGTTTCAGTCATCTACTGACTCCCGAGGGGGCTTACTACGTTGCAGAAGTTGTTTGTTCCATCTCCAGCTTACTGAGACCGAGGAGAGGGCAAAGGCCCTTGAACGCAGGTATACGGACACTAAGGACCCTGAGCTCTACTCGGAAATGCAGAGTGTATACAGGGACTTACTGCTACTACGCACGGATGCGTCCCGGAGATGCTTGTTACATCAGACCCAGAGAATATTTGCTGAAGGAGAGCGCAATGGTAGACTTCTTGCCTGGCTGGTAAGGGAGGGGGGGGGTGTGCAGTGTCTCCAGGGTGGCAGATCCAGACGGATCTGTTTTGATGGCCCCGGATAGGATCACAGGCCCGCTTCGCCTCCTTCTACCAGGAGTTATACCGGTCTAGGGTGACCTACTCAGACCTAGATCTCTCGACCTACCTTGACAAGATTGACTTCCCTAAACTGCCCTTGGCCTCACGCGTAGCACTGGACGCTCCCTTTTCTGACAAGGAATTGACGTTGGCAATCTCCTCCTTAAAAACCTGGTGGACTTTTATAAGACCCATGCTGAGGGAGTGGCCCCCCACTTACTACATACCTATGGGGAGGCTAGTGGGACGGGTAGTCTACCTCCCTCCATGATGGAGGCAATCATAGTGGTGGTGCCCAAGCCTGGGAAGGACCCCGAGCAGTGTTCATCTTACCGCCCAATATCCCTCCTAAACGTGGATCTCAAGATCCTTACCCGCATGCTGGCTAATAGGCTCAACGCTGTCATCAGCCTGCTGATACATGGAGACCAGACTGGATTTATGCCTGGGAGGGGGACAGATGTCAACCTAAGGCGCCTCTTCACTAATGTGGATAGGCTCCGTACATCACGGGGGCAAGAACAAGTGGCATCCCTAGATATTGAGAAGGCGTTCGACTCGGTCGAATGGCCTTACCTATTTGCAGTTCTCCGTAGATTCGGGTTTGGTGATCGTTTTGTCGCTTGGATACGGCTGCTCTACTCCTCCCCCACTGCTAGAGTACGCATTAACAATATGCTGTCGAGCCCCTTTGCCCTGGGCTGGGGCACGAGACAGGGTTGCCCCCTCTCGCCTGGAATATTTGCACTGGCAATGGAACCTATAGCTATCCTGCTTCGGGCCTCGGCCCAAGTGGTGGGGCTCCCAGTGGGGAGATTGGTGGAGAAGCTCTTTTCACACACTGGAAGGCATAATCTCCAATTTTGTCTGGGTGGAGAAAACCCCCCGGGTGTCTAGGGGAGTCCTCCGATTCCCTCTGTCTGAGGGGGGACTGGGACTGCCATGCTTCAAAACCTACTATTGGGCGTCGGTCCTGGTGACTGTCTGGTGGTGGTTTATAGGGGATCATGATAACCCTGCGGTGACACTGGAAGCTGCTCTGATGGGTTCTTATGCAGGGCTGAGAAACCTGGTTTACAGGGGTCCGAAGGCTGTTGGGACGGTCACGGGACCCATGCGCACTGTACTAGCGGTGTGGGACAGGATGAGAAGGGGAAGGATGCCGGCTGGCGCCATCTCCCCTGATGTACCATCAGGGGAGATGGGGGTAACCCAAGACTAGAACACCTGCTCTCTGTCCCGGACCCCCAGGTTTGGGCACGCCGTGGGATCACAGTAATTAAGCACATCACGCCGGAGGGCACGTTGATGGGTTTTGATAGACTTCGGGCCAAATACTCCTTACCTCAGACCATGGATTTCAGGTATATGCAGCTGCAACACGTGTGTAGAGCCCAGTTCCCTGACCCAATGACTTT
>NW_017308591.1:99915-166071 GCF_000935625.1 Nanorana parkeri | reverse complement strand
CTCCTCCCCCACTGCTAGAGTACGCATTAACAATATGCTGTCGAGCCCCTTTGCCCTGGGCTGGGGCACGAGACAGGGTTGCCCCCTCTCGCCTGGACTATTTGCACTGGCAATGGAACCTATAGCTATCCTGCTTCGGGCCTCAGCCCAAGTGGTGGGGCTCCCAGTGGGGAGATTGGTGGAGAAGCTCTCACTCTATGCCGATGATGCGATACTCTACCTGGGTGATGTGGGGCCTTCCCTGACAGCGGCTTTAAGCATAATAGACACCTTTGGTTCCTTCTCGGGGCTCCGGGTGAACTGGGGGAAATCCTTGCTGTTCCCGCTGGGCTCGTCCCCCCTTCGGCTTGATCCGGGCTTGCCCCTCAAGCAGGTTTCTGAATTTCGATACCTGGGCGTGGTGGTGAACTCGGATCGTGCCCGATTCCTAGAAGATAATCTTTATCCCATACTTAGAAACCTGAAGGCAAAATGTATGACATGGAAAACGCTTCCCCTGACACCGGTGTGTAGAATCAACCTACTGAAAATTGTGTTTCTCCCTAAGTTTCTGTACTGTTTCCGCAATACTCCGGTCCAGATTCCCATTTCCTTTTTTCACACACTGGAAGGCATAATCTCCAATTTTGTCTGGGTGGAGAAAACCCCCCGGGTGTCTAGGGGAGTCCTCCGATTCCCTCTGTCTGAGGGGGGACTGGGACTGCCATGCTTCAAAACCTACTATTGGGCGTCGGTCCTGGTGACTGTCTGGTGGTGGTTTATAGGGGATCATGATAACCCTGCGGTGACACTGGAAGCTGCTCTGATGGGTTCTTATGCAGGGCTGAGAAACCTGGTTTACAGGGGTCCGAAGGCTGTTGGGACGGTCACGGGACCCATGCGCACTGTACTAGCGGTGTGGGACAGGATGAGAAGGGGAAGGATGCCGGCTGGCGCCATCTCCCCTGATGTACCATCAGGGGAGATGGGGGTAACCCAAGACTAGAACACCTGCTCTCTGTCCCGGACCCCCAGGTTTGGGCACGCCGTGGGATCACAGTAATTAAGCACATCACGCCGGAGGGCACGTTGATGGGTTTTGATAGACTTCGGGCCAAATACTCCTTACCTCAGACCATGGATTTCAGGTATATGCAGCTGCAACACGCGTGTAGAGCCCAGTTCCCTGACCCAATGACTTTTGTTTCGGAACATATTGAGCAATTCCTAATGTCGGTCGGAGTTTGCAAACCCTTGTCCTCCCTATACCTGCGGTTGACCTGTATGGAGGGGTCCCAGCTGTTGACCCTTTATGAGAAATGGAGAGTGGACATCCCCAATCTGACGGAGGATCTTTGGGAGGAATGTATCCAGGCCTATATACCTACAGTAATTTCCCCCAGGGAACGGTTTATCCAGCTCAAATTTCTCCATAGAGCCTATTACACCCCTGCTAGACTGGCTAGAATCTACTCCACGGCGGATGCGACGTGTGCTCGTTGCGGAGTGGAGGAGGGTACTTTCTTTCATATGGTATGGTCCTGTAGCAAGCTTCGACCATATTGGAACTCAGTGGTCTCCACGGTCGAGGCGGTCTCTGGTCTGCAGCTGGAGGTGGACTCCTTGCTCTTCCTGCTGGGATGTGGGGAGACCCTTCAGGCCCCTAGGGCCACCAAGCTCCTCCTATTTTATGTAGCTTTCTATGCTCGTAGAGAGATAATCCTGAGATGGAAGTTAACTTCTCCCCCCACGGTGGGACAATGGCTATGCACTATTGATAGAATGCTCCCGCTCTACAGGCTGACATACATGGGACGCAACTGTGAGCGCAAGTTTGATCGTATCTGGGGAGACTGGGTGGCGGCCAGGGGACTTACCTTGGAGGGCCCGGGCGGAGAGACCCTACTCCCGCCTGAGCCCCCTGAATAGTGGCTCAGATATGCGGGGGAGGGTCTTCTTCCCCCAGCCCACCTTGTCCTCCCACCTGGTTCCCTTGCCCCATCCTGGTATTTCCCTCCTCGGGCCCGTCCCCCTCTTCCTTCCTTCCCCCTCCCTCTGACTGCCTCCCCCAGGAGCCTTCACTTAGTAGTATGGCCAGATCACCAAAGAGATTGGCCGTGCTGCAACACATGAGAACAATGATCCACAATGTCTTTAGTTGGTAGTGTCTGTTAGTTTATAAGTAGGTTTTCTCTTTTATTTTCACATTATTGTAATGTCTTGTACTAAATGCTGCTATTCTGTATCGCGTTGATGGCATTTCAACTTCTCTGTATTGTATGTTCCTTGTAATATGTGTTAAAACCAATAAATACATACCTGTTAAAAAAAAATAAAAAAACTGCTTGTTTCTCACAGTGGCTTCCTCCGGGCATTGTCCCTAACAGACGGGTTTTTGTCCCTCTGGACAACATACCTTTGTCCCTTTTGACAACAACAGAAAACAGAAGAGAGGCAGACCAAAATGGTCCATAGCAAATATTTACTAATTGTATTGATCAGACAGCTAGTTCATTTGGGGCAGACACAACCCTCCTCCTCAGGAAGGATGAGAATGAAGGTTGAAGGAGAAACACGTTGTTTGTTTGATTAACACAATTATTACCCTGCACGTTTTTACCATATCCTGAGAAACACCGGAGTTCTATGACCTAAAATTATATTATACTGGTACTGGCCGTTAATACTTAAAGTGTTTTAATGTTTGTTAATCACAATTGTGATAATGATTATAAACGCTATATAAATGCAATTGTGTATTTTCTGAAATAAACTGTATTTCCCCTGTCTACTCCATGTCACTACACTTGTTTCAGATATTTTACTTTTGACAACAGACCTCAGCAACAACAGAAGAGGAACAACATCAAATGAGACCTTGGTATGGCCGTCATGTGATTCTAGACATCATCCATATATTTTACATGAGCCAAGGATGCAGCAAGAAGGCAGCAAGAAGTCAGAAACAACCACAGCTCAGATATATGTACTAAGTAAGAAGGCAAAAGGTGTAATTGTTTGCTGATATGCAGTGGCAAGGTCTAGGAGGGCTTCCCTTCAACTGCAACCGACTGATTCAGTGAGGTGCAAAGGGCAGAGAGAAGTATGATATTGTTGTGTGATGAAGGTACATGTGCTGCTCTGTGTGTTTCCCATGAAAAAGACTTGTGCGCAACATTCTATTGAGTGTAAGACACCTTGAACTACATCTCCAAAGCACACAGAGGAGAATTGCATCCCAGAAAGGCTCAGTCTAGCAAGAAAATTGTTGCCTAAGTCTAGTTCCTAGAGAAGAAAAAATAGTGCTAAGATTCCCTTCCAGGTGGAATCTATATCCAGGAGTAGGTAAAGGGGTTTTCAAACTTGTCCCTATCTTAACTTCCCCAATATAAGTGCCCACAGGGGATGGAAATCATGCTATTTATAGCACCTCTGTGTCCAAAGATAGCTGCCAATATCTTGAGAGAACTCTGTGTCAAAACTATATAAAGGCTCTTCCAAGATAGCAACCCAGAGCCCCTGGCAGAGGACACAATAGTCCTTTGCTGGGCTCCCCCTAAAAGCAGTAGTAAGTAGTAGTCATGTGACCACTTTCTTTACTGCCTAGAGTAAAGGAGGAAGCGATAGAGGGATCACAGGATTGCGGCATCAATCCTCAGCGACATCAACCCAAGGGAGTGGAACCATTGCTCCTCGTGCTAGCAGAAGTGTCCCAAACGATCTGTTCCCACCTGTCTACACGTGTAAGATTCTCTTGTGCCCTCCTTGCATTTCAAGTGTCTTGGTAGTCTGCAGGAGTAATGCCAGGGTCTAATGCACACTTTTTCTTTGCTACACCAACTAGTTTGCAATCCTACACCCCCAAATCAAAGCAAAATACTAATTCAGCAACCAGTACAGAACAGTCAGTATATACGGTAGTACAGTGCCAAAACCCCCTTCCTGTATCAAAAAGGTAAAAATTGGGGGGGCGGAGCTTGTCATGGCCACATGCAGACAAGTCTGCTGAGAGCTCCTGCATCACCGCCCAGTTATTCTTTCTTCAGCGCTGATACTTACCTGATTTTCTTCCAAGATGAGCCACGGTAGCAAGCGGCAATCTCGAATCACGAATTCTGATGCAATCTACTTGTTGCTTGTTTACCATTGTACCCAATTGCGCCAACTATTGGACTAGAGTTATCTTCACCATTGTGATGTTCTGTCCCATGCGGTTTATGGATATAATGACACGTGTGGTTGCTTGCTAGATAGGTCTATTAGGGCTAGGAGGGCATGTACCTTCATTTCTAAAATCCAATCTTCTCCATCTAATTTAGAGTCTAGCTCAGAGCACATAGTGGAGGACTTCTTTAATTACTATTCTTCCTTGTATAATTTGGATGAATGCCCCTCTTCCTCTAAACTTGTGAGGGTTCAGGAGGCATACATTGTGAGGACCCTTCTCTCTTGTTTGTCCTCTGAGGATCGAGATGAGCTAGCTTTGCCTTTTTCAGTTGAGGAACCCTCTGCTGTTATTAAGACCCATAAGAGTTCAGGTCCTGATGGCTTATCTGGTTCTTATTATAAACAATTTCTAGAGGACCTTGCCCCTACTTTTACATACCCTTTTAATGCAGTTTCCTCCTTCTTGCCCCTTCATGACTTATTCCCAGGAAGCTCAGATTACCATCCTTCCGAAAGAGAGTAACGACCCCACTTTATGTTCCAGCAAACTGACTTATCCTCCTTTTTTTTGGATAAAATAATGAAGTTGTATCATTCCCCCTCTGCTCGAATTAGAGCCAATAGCCTCCTTTCGCAATCAGTGTCCATCAGGAATGGGACAAGGCAAGGATGCCCCTTATCGCCTTATTTATATATTATCACAATGGAGCATCTAGCCATAGCTCTTCAGCAGAATACAGCTATTACAGTACATAGATTAACTAGAGACAATTGACTAGATTCGAGGCTGCCCAGAAAAAGGCTTATAATATCTTTACTTGTTGGTACAGAAGCCCGTTGATGTTGCATAGGGTCTTCCCTTCTGTGGCACCAAACTGTTTGTGGTATTCAGCATCAGATGGCTCTCTATTGTATGTTTGGTGGCATTGCCCCCGTTTGAAACCATTTTGGGACTCTGTTTTTGATATTTCTTTTAAAATCACTGGATCCTCTGTGCCAAGGACCCCACAGGTAGCCCTCTTGTCCATTTCGCCTGGTTCTCATCAGCTATTACCAAGGATCTTCTTCGGTTTTTCCTGCCTCCTGCAAGGTCTGTGATACCTTGCTATTGGAGGACCCCTGTTGTTCCCCATGTTAAGGAGTGGGTGAAGGAGATGTGCAACCTTATGAGAATGGAAGACCTCATGGCTTCCTTGCATGACACTAATTCTAAAAGTAATGCTTTATGGCTTACCTGAATCCTGTTTATGGATTCTCCTGTGTTTCAGTCCCTTGCACCTTCATGACCTTGTTTGTGCCTCTTTGCCTTATGGGTTGAGTGGTACTCTCTGCGTTGCTGGGTGGTTTTGTCACTGGGCGGTTGTAGTGATTGTTCTGGTTGACACATAGCTTGTCTCTACTGTGTTGGGTCTGGGCCTGTTGGCCCGGTGCTCTACTATTATAAACTGAGCATCATGGGGATCTTTGGTTTCGGTTTCGCCTTGCCTTCTTTTCTTTCTTTTTTTCTTCTTTTCCTCTTTTTGTGTCCTGTCTCATACTTGTTTTTCTCTCTCTATCTCTTGTAGTTCTACCCTCTTTCCTTTTGTTGTTTTGTAGTTGTTCTTTCTCCCACAGGAGGGTACCCTTTACTGGGAAATGTTTTTTTTTGTCTCCTGAATTTATGGAAGAGTTTCCCTGGGGCTATATGTCATCATTTATTCTGATTGCCACGTGATGTGGACTACTCTATGGTCTGGGGGACTTGTCAGGCTATTCTCCGAGGGTTCGGTTACTATTCTTGCTTAGGGGACTTTGATGTCTAGTTCTGTGTACCTGATTGTGAGGAGAGTTTATTTTGCCCTTTTGGGCTCTACCTGTTTTATGTTTTGTACTCTTACATATGTGTTCAATAAAATCTTATTGCATAGCAAAGAAGGTAAAGATCAACTTAAATAGTTTTCTCCTGGTCAGATGGGTTGCTGATATGTACTATTTACACCTGAAAGGTTTTTTTTATAAACAGTGATTAAAATAGCTTCACTATAATCAATTACAGTGCACATGTTGATGCATTTGAGGAAAAGGGACTACCATTAGCATTTTATTAAATTATAGCTGGCACTACAATAAAGTGAAACTGATGTTAACATCAGTCAATAAAGCCAGATTCAGTATGTTTTGTGATAGTCTTTGAATATTAATTCTGAAATTAAAATATTCTGCAAATCCTATTTCCTTTACTTTCCAGTATTACAATGTTGAACTACTGAGAATATTAACAGCAATAACAAATTTATTCACAAATGGTCCATTCTGGAAAACTCTTCAGTTTGTCGGACTATTTTAAACATCTAAAATGAATCTTAATTGTTTTGGCTTCCTTCCAAAAACAAATCATTTGAACACAGCTGCTGGATGTGCTTAATGCATGTCAACATCATGATACATTTGCAAGTTATATTCGAAGCAGATCCTTTCAAGCACATTTCTGAATTTATTTTAGTATTGCCATAGAAAGTTACAGAGGTTTTTCAGTTTCAAGCAGAAAATTGAAAACCTGTTGACACATGCCCCTCTTCACACACACATGAACAGTGCAGATTGCTATGGGCTTACCAGGTCAGGAGAACCCCCAACCAGCTGTTGCCTTCTTCCCTCCCTTCCTTCCTTTCTCACTTCCTTCCTTTCTCACTTCCTTCCTTCCCCCTTCTACTTTTTTTCTTTATTTCTCCCCCTGATGGGCACATACTAGTACCGATGAAACTACAAACAGACAAGAATACACAGATTGTATGCTAGACTTGCAAACACCAGCAGCAAGATAAAGGTATGAAGCTGTGTATGAGAGTATGAACCTAAGTATAAGTGTATGAAACAGACGTTCAGTATTTAAACTTTTTCTGTAGAGAATACTACTAGAACAATTTATTTAAATCCAACTAATGTCAACAACTATGTTGATCAGTATGCTGACATGATGACATTAGATGCATTGCTACAGAATTGTTCTATTGCTTAAGAGTTATACACATGCCAGTAATGATCTATGTAACCCTGCAACCACAATAATTTAGCCCTTGCCCAGGGCCGGATTTCCCACAAGGCCAACCAAGGCTGGGGGGGGGGGGGGGGGGGGTCGCATTGAGGAACTTGGCCTTAGGGCAGCAGAGAGAGAATCCGGCCCTGCCCTTGCCTTTGCTACCAGAAACAAAAATTAGACTATTTTTAACAAATATAAAGTTGCCTTGCTGCACTCCTTACCGGAAACCCGAATACATACTAATACTAAAGCTGAGGCTTCCAGACCCAGGCATTCGGGAGTCCGTTGTTGCCATAACTTAAATTTGTATTCAGACCCATTCAGATGCATTAAACTGAAAAACACATCTAATCGGCCAGAAAAGTCACATGTCCAATTGAGTTAAGTTTTTGAATGAAATTCAGACAGGATCCGAAATTCGGAAATGTAAATTCGGATTCGGACACATTCGTATGCACTGGGATTGGGAAATTCGGATGTGTCCAAATTTCTGAAAATTCATACGATTTTCGATTCAGAACGAGACAAATCGCATATGTCTATTGAAGAATTGATGCTGTTTTGAAGGCAAAGGGTGGTCACACCAAATATTGATTCAATTTGGATTTTGCTTCTGTTAATTACTTTCCATTTTGTTAATTGATAAAAATAAACTATTAACACTTTTATTTCTGAACCCACTGAACGTTACAGCATTTTTTCACACCTGCCTAAAACTTTTCACAGTACTGTATATGTATGTATATACTGTATATACATATACGACACAGTAGTGTTGTATATGTATACGACAATCCTCACAAAATTGTGAGGATTGCCGTATAACTCATATAACTCATATATACGTTCGTTTATAAATGTGATATTATGCAAAATGACATGTAGACTTTCTTTTCACTCTACTTGCCAGCAGATGCATGGAGAGTTATCAGAGTAGATCTGCATAGCTGAGCAGGTCTGATTCTGACACGGTTACTGTAAGCCCTACATAACAGAATGTTCAAGGAAAAGCTGGGTCTTGCCAATTACAAAAAGCTAGGGCTAAAGAAGCATTGTGCAGCTGTAATAAGCACTAGCTTGTTTTTCCTTTGCTCCTGTGTATGAGACCTTACCATATTTCAACTCCATCACTAGAGGTTATCATCATGGATTACTGGTAGTAGAAATTGGGTAATATCACTATGGGTAGGCACTGGAAAACAATTCCAATGCACATTCTAATGTTTTGCTTATTATTAAAGAAAGCCACATCACCTGTCATACTATCTACAGTGATCCATGACTGTATATGAGGTTGTCTTAAAGTGACATTAAAGGCAATATCCCCCCTCCCCCATTGCTGCTGTAATCACTTACCTTATCACTTACCTTATTTGATGTCTCTTGCTGCGATCTTCTTCTTCCTTCCACTTGTTTCCAACAGTCCCTCCAGCACTGGTGCCAGTCTCATATTCAACGGAGTCTGTCTGGCGTGCGCGCTCCCGGCTGCCCAGATGCGTCCATTCAGTTTATTTGTCTCTTTCCTCCCCTCCCCGGCACACTTCCTCCTTCACAGCCATTTGGGAGCCGGGAGTTCTACAGCCGGGAGACAGAGCGCCACTGGGGCAAGTAAGTAATTAGGTATTTGCCTGATGTTTTTTTTTTTTATGGGACATATATCTACTGATTTCATATATATGCCCAAAAAATAAGAGACTTTAATCTACTTTAACTTGCTCAGCCAATCCAAATGTTGGATCGGCTGAGTCGAACTCCTTCTGCACTTTGGGTTGGCCGAACATGCTGAGCATGTTCGGCCGACCCGAAGCCATGTGAAGCAAGCCGAAATCGGCTGAAATCAGCCGTACCAGCCTGAAGTGAATAGCCGAACAGTGTTCGGCTCACTTCACTTGGGGTCGGTTGTTCACTCGGCTGCCCTCGGCAGCTTAGTGAATAGACCCCTTAGTGGTACATGCACTATTTTTAGATCACAGTGGGATTATTGCAAGATCATCCATTTATTTAAAGGAGAACTATGAGGTGAGTGTTTTTCACTCACCTCATAGTTCTAGCCGACTTGTGACAATGAGACTGTCACAGGTCGGCTCAGTAGATCGGGAGGCTGGATTCCCCCCTCCCCGCTCGGATTAGCCAGCGCTGACTGGCAGAACAATTGGGGGAGGGGGCGGGTACAGCTGGCTCTGCCTCTAGATAGGCAGAGCCAGCTGTCAGTCACGCAGCTGGGCGGATCACAGCACAATTGTCGGGATCCGCTTCAGCTGCGGCGTCTCAGTATAGAGCGAGCTGTAGCTCGCGGTATACTGAGCCTAGGGTGACGGGAGGACGCTAGTTTGTGTCCTCCCGTTACCCTAAGGAGAACTATGGGGAAAAGACTTAACCCCATAGTTCTCCTTTAAGGTTTCTGAGCTTACAGTGTGAGGGTTATTCACTATTGAGCCAAAGGATCTAGCCGTAGCTTAGGCTGATCCTTCGGCTCACTTTGGCTGCCGGAGCTCTTCATTTCAGTCGAACTGAAGGGCTGCTGTACTATTCACAATAGCCCGTACAGCAGCCAAAGGCAGCCGAGCCGAACGCATATGCTTTGGCTCAGCTGAGCCATAGTCCCAGCGTGGAGAACCCCGCTACTAACAACACTAGTTGTAATAGTTTTCCCCGCTACTAGCAACAACTGGGCAGAGCCAGCTGTGATGTCAACCCCTGGCTCCACCAAGTTGTTGTCATTCGATGACAGCCCAGCATCCTCAAGGACACTGGGCTGTCATTACATGACAACAACTGGGTGGTGTCTGACAGATGTAAACAGTTGGGTGGAGCTCACTGTGAAGTCACCACTAGCTCCGCCCAATTTTTTATACGTTGCATAGACATAGAATGTCATTCTGCAGCAGGAGTTTGCAGCGTTGTATTTATTATTTGTATTTTTTTATTTCACTGAGTCGTCGTCATCGTGAACAACGCTGGATGTCATGATTGGCCCTGGATTACGTTGGTGGATCCATTTTTGGGATTTAAAAAAAACATTTTTAATAAAACCCATGTTTTGTTTTTTTCAATTAAAGGATTTTTCAAGTCTGGCCTCTTTTTTGCATTTTTTATTTAACACTTTAGAGAATAGGTAAGGGTACAAGTACTCATTTACAAGGGGGAGGGCTATATCTGGGTACCCTGATGTGAATAACTCCACCCGCACCCCACAATCAACGCCCCAGGGCTTGTGAGGAAGAGGCCCTGGGGACAAGGTGCTTTTACAGGGGTGACCCTGGAAAAGCACCCTCCCAGTGCCGAGGGCATGTGGCCTGGTATGGCAGGGAGGGGGGTGAGCTCTCACTCCCCCCCCTTTTCCTGCCCTACCAGGGTCTGGTTGGGAATTTTAGGGGGGAATCCCACATTTTTTTTATCCCCGCTGTTATTTTTTTTTTTACATTTTTCATATTATTTTTATAACATTTTTATTTATTTTTCTTTTCTTTTTCTCAGAAGTCGCGAGCAGAATAGCCAAGCCTATGAGAATAGGGGCAAAAGGCAGTGAGTGAACAGCTGGAGCTTCGACTCAGCCGATCCAGATGTTGGATAGGCTGAGTTTGAACGGCTTCCGCACTACGGCTCAGCTGAACATGCTGAGCATCTACGGCTGACTGAAGGCAGCCAATGTTTGGTTGTGCTGAGCTGAAGTGAATAGCCAAACGCCGAATGCCGTTCGTCTCAGTTCACCTCGGCTTGGTCGGCTTGTCAAAACTTATTTTTAGTTTTGGAAAAAGTAGGGACCAGCTGGAAACCCTGTCAGTTTTTGTTTTTTTTTGCTTTCTATTCTTCATTGGTGAGATTTTTTCTCTTTTCCTGTTCTGTAAAAGCAATTTGACGCTAACAGAGGTTCTTGTTTTGCCATTGTGTCCCCTTTAGAGAGATTTCCCTTTCACTTCCTTTACTGGTGACAATCATGTGACCTGGACCTGGGCAGAAAGTGAAGGAAAATCTCCTGAGCAGAAGTTCTAACTATTCCATATGCTGTTCTTAATTTAAAAACAGTTTTAGCTAATGATACATATTACATTTCCTAATTTGTTTAGGGAGAGGGAATTTCTGTGTAGGTAGGTATTACTATACAAATATACAAGCTGCTGATAATGCCTTACATAATTGTGGTTTAACTTTAAACACATCATGTCCTGGGTTTCGTATACTTGGATGTTCACTGAACCTCATTTTCTGGCTGAGTTTGGTGAACATATAAGTGAACCAAATCAAGTCCAGTTTGCTTATCACTAGTAGCCCCCACATCTGAGGACTGGTAAGCGGCAATAGATATTTATTTTGTTCTTGGGTTTAGTTATCCAACTCCTAATATTTTAAAAAATGGCTAGTTTACTCTCAAACTAGAGTCTAAGAGTGAACCATCCTAGGAAAATCAGCACTGCTGATTTTCTTCTTTTTTTTGGATGGACCTTACCACATCTAATCCATTAAGAGTGAACTATATGCATCATCGCTAATTACACCCACAGGAATTACCATAATAAGGGGCAGATCTAAAACTTTGAAATAAAATAACATTTTATCTTTTGCTTTCATGTTTTTAGAGCATAGCTAGACTTTTTAGAATGTATGCACCCCAGTGGTAAGCCCCAGTATCCAGACTGATAAAGATTCTGTACGGTACGTTACCCTCTGCTAGTCAATCACACAGCAGTGGAATGAATGAGCTGAGCCTTAAGTGTATACAGTAGTACATTATGCTAAGTTTTATTTCATGTGGAGTTCTCAGAGGAAGAAAAAGCTGCTATAATTAGCAGGGAGAAACTGAAGAGCTGATTATCACTATGATTGCAGCAAGTAATTATGCGTATTACCAGCTACATATTAAGAATAAACTGTACTTTGACTTCCTCGGAAATTGCATTGGGAAAACAGGAAAGCATACTAAAACATCTGTACACTACCCAGTGTAACGGAGTGCACTTATTTTGCATAAAGGAATACATTTCTGTTGCTTCATTATATTACCTAGTGCTAGCATTTACAACAAATTACATCATCAAAGATTATTTAACTTACTTAAAAATACAGTGCAAACTGCAGAAACTCATGGCAACTAATAACACCGTAAAAAATGGTTTAGGCAATTTAAAAAGACAGTGCAAAGTGGCGAAACTCAGTAAGCAATACGCTTTGAAATAATACAAAGAGATGTCTGTTTCATTTTTTTTCAGTATGATTGGCATCATGCATCAATCTATATAGTTTTCTTAAAGGTAAAGTTAATCTTTAATAATAAAAAAAAAAAGTTAGCGCATACAGTACATATTCATAGAAGAAATAAATGTGCATTTATTATTTTTTTGCATTGGAGCCAGCAAAGCATTGGAACCGTGATCAGTGGATCGTGGGTATAATGCACTGGCTTCCGCAGATTCTCCCACCTGTCCATTGAGAACTACAAGTCTTTGCCGCAGTGGCTGATGGGATTTTTGAAAGGATGATGTGGCTGTGTGGGTGGAGCCTGATGAAGAGTTTGAAGAAGGCAGAAAAAGTGAACAATCTAGAACAATATAGCTGAACTGGAAAGTGAGCTGATTTGGTTTATTTTTGCCAAATCAACTATTTTGTCCTAGATTGTTCACTTCTCCCTCTTCTCCAAACTCTTCACTCTCTTATGTATAAGGCTGATGGTCTATAAACTAACCCTTTGAGCAAATTGTTTTTTGTGACAACATTTTTTATCTAGAAATCCTTCCAGTAACAGATATTCCAACAGCAGGATTGCCAGCCTGCCATGCACACTTCTTCTGTTCCATAAAGCTGTCTGTCCGATAGATCGGATAGACAATTCAACAGCCAACTGAAGAAGCAAATACAGAACAACAGTATCACCTTTGAACTTCATAGGTCCTACACAGCTTTCAGGTACTTTTGTAACTTTCAAGTTTGTAATGTGCATGTTAAAATAACTACTTTGGTTTAGCCACCTGTGGTGCAAAGTCGGAAACAGGTCCAGGTGTGCAAATTTTAATCATCCACATCAACCAATCAGATGTGAGTAGACCAATATTAAGTGAGCATAATCTGAATTCTGGTTGCTATGAGTTTCCCCTGTGTCTAACCTCCTCTTTGCTGAATTGCAGCTCTTCCATTTTTTGGGGTTGACCTATGGCAATATAACTTAACAAGTAGTGGTTCATGATCAAAGCAGCCATCTGATTCTGTCTTTAATTTTAAAGCCTGCAATTTAAAATGACAGTTGGCATCTGCTTGCTGTTGGCATCACAGTTCATGTGTCAGAGTCTTTCATAAATGAGACCCATAACCTAATTTCATTTAGATAATTGATGACATTTTGGTTTCCTGGAGAACTTGGCTGACTTCGCAGTCGGTTAGAACCCTAAACTTCAGGACTAGAACCCTAAACTTCAGAAGGGCCAACTTTGATTAAAATGGGAAAACTTTCAAATTTCAAAACCTAAACACAGACCAAATGTGGGATTGTTTTAAAAACACACTACATACTGCTACTTCAAAGTGTATACCTTTAGGGAGCAAAAATAAAAGATCAAGGACTAAACCAATATGGTTTAATAAAACTGTAAAACAACATGTCAGGGACAAGAGAGCGGCATTTATAACATATAAGACGGAGGGGATGGCATTGGCGTTCCTTAAATACAAAGAATGTAACAAAAAATGCAAACTAGAAATCCGGGCAGCTAAAACTGAGTGCGAAAAGCATATCGCCGCAGATAGTAAAAAGAACCCCAAAAAATTTTACCAATATATTAACAGTAAAAAGGTGAGAAAGAAGCAGATAGGCCCAATAAAGGATGAAAGCGGGAAGCTACTAGTCACAAATGACAAGGAGAGGGCCGTTCTAAAATTAGATCCTAATAGGTTGGACTTGATGGACTAATGTCTTTATTCAACCTCAAATACTATGTAACTATGTAACTATGTAACTATTTAGAGACATTCATAGCACATAACAAAGTGCCCACAAAATGGAAATATAGTAAAGCTAGTTGAGACCACCCACCATTATTTCTTGGATCCAGCTGTTGTAACACTAAACACACAAAAAGGATGATTTACTAAAGGTAAATAGAATGTTTATTTTTTAAGGGAATTTTGCCTTGGCTTAGTAAATATGGCGAAAATTCACTTTGCAATAAATACCCAATCACATGCAAGGAAAATAAAATAAACAGTATTTTTGCGTGTACGTGATTGCATAATGGAAGGCATCAGCCCTTCATCTCCTTCACTAAGCTAAGAAAAAAATACCTTGCAAAGTAAAAATTCCCTTGCAAAGTGAACGGCCTATATGCCTGCAACTTCAATAATTACCCCGCTCCTTGGCAAAAAAATTGCAAACAGTTGTTCAGCTTTCTTTTTTAAATTGCACTTATGGTTAGGGCCGGATTAATATAAGGTTGAAGGGGGAGATCACCCAGGCTGCCATCCAGTAGGTGAGATACACAAGAGGGTTGATTGTATGCAAACACAGCAGAGGGGTTATGAGGAAGAGAGTGGAAGCAGGGGGAATGTGGGGGAGACAGGAAGCAGAGGGGTGATGAGGGGGAGAGTGAGAGCAGAGGAGTGATGTGGGGAGAGTGGGAGCAGAGGGGTGATGAGGGGGAGAGTGGGAGCAGAGGGGATGTCAGGGAGAGGGAGCAGAGGGGATATGAGGGAGCAAAGAGGATTTGGGGGTGAGTGGCACCAGAGGGGATATGGGAGAGAGTTGGAGCAGTGGGGAGATGAGGGAGTAGAGGGGATGTGGGGGAGAGTGGAAGCAGAGGGAATGAGGGTTAGAGCGGGACCAGAGGGGTGATGTGGGGGAAAATGGAACAAGAGGGGAGATGTGCGGGATCAGTGGGACCAGAGGGGATATATGGGAGCAGAGGGGAGAATATTTATTGGTGATAACAATGGATAAAACAATATTTCTTAATGAAGAACAAATGATTTGTCTTCTGTAAGGTTAAGCTGAACATACAAGTTTTGTATTTAAAAGTGGTGACTCATACATTTCACCGACATCCCATTCTGCAATACATTTAAGTATCTTTACATACCTTTTGTTTTATGATGCCCACAATGGGGGCATTGGGATGTGCTTTTTTGACTCCAGCTTTTTTCAAAGTGTCTGGCAAAGGCACGATAAGTAAAATGAAATCAATGATTTTCAAGAATTAAATGTCAGAAAGGTTTAGTGGTCCTTTAAATTGACATTGAAACACAAGTAGTGATAGATGCAGACCCTTGAGTATCATTTTGAGACTGAAGATATATTTTTCCTATAAACATTGTTTTGAAATGTAGAAATTGCAAAAGATAATACATTCAGTGTCCTATTTCCATTTCAAAAGGAGGTGCCTTGGTAATTTGCAGTACAGGCACTTCAATGGGTAAAAGGAATAAACTGGTGCTGATGAGGTATCTATTGCTTAATTCCTCACTGTTTGCTTATCATTTATGCCTTGCTTTTCTCCTAATGTTTTTTTCTGTTTAATTTTTAATACTAGAATATTTCCTTTTTTATGATTTTTATCCTTCTTAAATCCATTTCTTCTATCATCACAGACTTTGCAGTGATGTCTCATATTAACTCACTCACAGCAGCATTTGATGTAGCTATCAAAAGTTTGTACAGTACCTTGACATTGTATGTGGTATGAAAAGAATAAAAGATAAGTTGGCAAATAGGTTAGAGGTTTCTAAACATTTTGCTCAAGATAAAATTAAAGCTTACCTAACGAGAGAGAGAGAGGGAAAGGAAAAGGGTAAGAAACTGCCCTAAAGAAAAAAAAAAGTAGATGGTCCTGAAAAGAGAAACACTACCTTGGAAAAAATGACCTGAACTGAAAGCCCGGAAAAGAGGGGAAGTGCCCTAACAAATGTGACCCAGCCCTAAATAAAGGGGTTAATTTGCTTACTCGCTTACTGACCTTCCAGACTGCAAGTTCTGCCTCTGGACACCTTGTCACCTCTGATTTGATTCTCAGGGAACCAGATCTCTGTATTCAGTTCTGATAGGAAAAAAAAGTGTACGCTGGCCTGCAGGTCAGCAATATTTATGGTAACATTCTTGATGTTCAAAGTAATGCCTTTTTATTATCCACACCTGATTTTGCTGGGCAGCCTCAGGCATCATATCATCTGCCTGGATTGCTATGGCTGTAGTAATGCCCTTGACTTGGGATGCTTTGCAAATATTTGTTACTCTACAAAGATCATAACGCATTAGTTCCCTTTTCTCTATACAAAAGGAGGGGGTCACATGTACATGTGCTGTAAAAAAGTCAGTTTAGAGGCAAAAGTCAGAGTAGGCATCAACAAGACACCAAATGAGAAGATGCAAGTAGTCATGGAAAGATCTCTCATTGTTTATGTTTCTTGATAAATCAGATAACCTATCCATATCCGAAACTGTGTGTCCCTCCACATTGTACCACACTGCATATGTGTTACCTTTTAGATCAATGGTACTAAATAACAGCATTCATTTTTTTCTGCTAAATGTTCTAAAAACGAAATCTGCCCATGCACCATAAGCTTTTTCTTATTCTGCTCTGCTGGCTGAATGAGAGCAGTCGATTCCCCCATCCAATCTAAACAGCATGGATGAGAAAAAGCTCCCCTGCTAGCTGTACTATGCTGACAGCCGGTGCCCTCAACTGTCACAGTACCCAAAGAGCCACTGCAAATGATTGACTGCCATCACTATTCTGCCAACAATTTTTCAACCAGTTCCTTTGACAAAAGTCTGTGTATTGTGTATGGCCAGCTTAACTTCCATCACCAATAACTACCCATGATGGACTACAATCTCATGTTTGTATGGAAAGTTATAAGGACAATGTACCAAAATACAGCGCTCAAGGGAAAAGGGCAGGGGGAGGGGAGGAAGGAAGATAAAATTCCTAATATTTAGAATAGTACTTGTTTAGTTGAGCGGCTTCGGAAGCGTACGGACCGGGGTATCCGACCGATGGATGGATCCAACAGAGAAAACAACGTCCTCTCACTTAGAGGATACGTCCTCTCACTTAGTTTGTAGCGCTTCCCTCCTTGTTTTCTCTGTACAATCTCATGTTTAGTTTACTAATTTGTATTGAGATTGTAGTCCATCACAGGAGCGAGCTTGGAGCGGTGGCTACTTTATAACACACACATAGACCATGGGGGAAAAAAGTAGCCACTCTACAGAAGGAAGGACAGTGTCAGCACCAATTTCAGAGATGTTTTGAGGATCTACAGCTGAGTGATAGACAAATAAGCTGCATTATTGTTCATAGTTAAGGTACTTGAATACATTTTTCAGATTTAACTCCTGAGTTTAGTGTCACTTTATGTCCTCCCGACAGTTTATATTTTGTGGACATGCACACAGGTAGTTAAATCACCCTTTTGAGACACAATTGACTTGTATGCAAATACATTGTTATACCTAACACATATATTGTTGGCGGAAGTTGAGTACAGGAATGCTGCTTTATGAGATATCATTGCTTTCTGCTGTACCACTGGGGCCTTTCTTCATGGTTCAGAATTTTAGAATGCAGTGCATGTGCACTGAGGGTAGTATTCCCTTTTCTGTGAGGAAAATAGACTGATTGGGATCGGATTTTGAAATGGCTTGTGATAAGGAGCACTTCAGACTCCTGCATGTTTTTGCTATCATTCAGATGTTAACCCCTGTGTCAAACTGGTCCAGGTAGTCCTTTTTTTCCAAATAACAGGTCTTATATGGCCAATTTAAGCTTACACTGCTGTCTCTCAAGTGGCTTAAGAAAGTTAATTCTAGTGATTTAAACGTTAACGCCGCTGCCCCTGCATGGAAGAACATTTTATGGCTGCCTCACAAGTTTTTCTAAGGGAACACATCTCGCTTAAACACTAACATTTGTAGACAGGGGCGCATATGGCTCCACACAAAACACATAAAAATGCTACTAGGGATGTTATTGCTGTTATGACATGTTCCATTTAATGCTGCATCACAGCACTAAAGCAGCAAGCAGAAAAATTATTCCACATCTTGTTGTGATACATTATGACAAAGTGAACTAAATATGATTTTATATATTCCGCCCCAAACCGTCGAAGAACAAATTACCTTGTTACAGACCAGTTTTAAGAACTTGCATGTATGTGCTTTCATCTGATTTGTTGATATATGTCAGGCCTGGTTTTCTGTTCCCTTTTGGCACCTGTCCACCCCCAGTCTGTCTGATCCTATACACTCGTGCTCATGAATAGAAAAAAGTTTGCAAATAATAGTAGACCTGATTGATGTGAAATATGTGGCAATGTACTGAGCCTCTCCTTGTACAAGTCTCATTAGATTACTTGGATAGTTCTCATTATATTTTCTATCATAGCACAAGCAGTGCAGGAAACTCAGTGGGTGGAAGGCTGGAACAGGTGGGCATTAAAGGAGGAATTCAAATCATTAATGTACAGTTAGTATGAGGTAATACTTGAAACATTTCATGTTCGTCTTTTTTATACAGCGCCTAAAGGAGTGACACCAAACTTTTGTAATTTGTGTTTTATTGTAAAGTGCCCAATTGAAAAAAAATAGGATATTGATTTCAAACAATGGCCATTTAAAGAAAACTTCAAAGAAAAAGTCACTTCAATATATAATTTTAATTTATAGCACACTTTATACACAGCAATTCAATTGTTCTCTCACAGAAAGGGTTAATGTCTTTCCTAAATTATTAAAAGAAGTTTAGGTAAGTCATCACATTACATATATATAGTACTTAAAGCTCTCTGCTAAAAGAAATACATACCTTTATTCCACGGTGCGTGCAGTGGAGGCATTCTCTAATTGGATGAGGTGGAGATTGGGACATTATACACTCTTCCTCTCCACCTTGTCCAATCAGAGAATGCCTTGTATGCACTGAAAAAATGCAAGCAGGGTTATTCACAAAAGGGTGAAGAGTTTGGAGAAAGCAGGAGAAGTGAACATTCTAGGATAACATAGCTGAACTGGAAAGTGAGCTGAATAAGATAATTTTTCCAAATCAGCTCTTTTGGCCTAGATTGTTCACATCTTCTGCCTTCTCCAAACTCTCACCCTTTTGTGAATAACCCTGAAGGTGTTCTCTGATAAGTACACATCAACTGAAAATTTTTGGTTGCAAAAAGGATTTTTATTTACATCCATTGATATAGGTAAAACACCTATATTGTATTTTCTACTCCAATGTTCAAGGTGTATTATCTATATCAATTGATGTAAATAAAATCCTTTTTATAGCCAAAAATCCAGTTGTGGATCCTCCCAATTGATGGACGCCTCTGTTGACCAAAGTTTTTCCTAATTTTTGGAACTTTCCTCTATCTACATTACTATAGCGAAATTCACAGAGCCACTGACATCAGGATATCTGGATTCTCCTGACAAACAGAGAAAGTGACCAAAATCTGTATGGACACATTAATTAATATTCTCTGTATGCTCCAAAACCAGTTTACATGACCCAGAAACTGGTGTCCAGCAACCTTACATATGTGAGTATTATATTCCCTGTCTCATTTCACCAATTAATACCCTTATATAATTTAAAACTACAGCACTATATCCATTCTCTCCCTTTGGGTTTTCTGCGTTTTTTACCCTTTCTACCTGATAGGCAGAGGTGACCAGCAAGTGACTCCATATGCTCAATGTGCAGAGTGGAAGCTGCTGGAGCTACAGCCAGAAGAGACAAGCTGTCATTTAAAGTAATGACGACTACTTCAGTGATTGTTGTTATAGTAGCCTGGAATTTAGCTTTAGTTGTGTACACTTTTAAAAACTGTGCGCTTGTGGCCTTGGCCACAAAACAAAATAGTTGCATGAGCTGAAGCTCCCACGGGGAACCCTGCTACACAGCAAACCTCCACATTAGAACATTTTATTCTTCTCTATATAACTTGCAGGACTCACAGGATTCTCTCAAACCTTTAGAGTCAGATGTTCACAATTTCTTCACATCTTTAAATCTCCCCAAGATCTGAGCAGCTAGACTCCCTCGCTTATCCTTTTTCCCCAAGTGAAATTACAAAAGTAATCTCTAGTCTTCCTCTACACAAAGCCCCCCGGTCCTGATGACTTCAGTTATGAGTACTACAAGACCTTTCAGTGACTTTAATTTCATATTTGTGCCAATTTGCAAATGAAGCAGCCGCTACTGGTCAATTTTCTAAAGAATCTCTAGAAGCTCTTGTAGTAACAATCTTGAATCCTAACAAATCCCCGGAAGATCCTGCCAATTATCGTCCTATATACCTACTTAATACAGACATCAAGATCTATGCCAAACTAATAGCCAACAGACTCTTTAAAATCAGACTCTTTATATACAGAGAAGACTTTTGACAGAGTACATTGGCAGTATTTACACATTGTATTACATCATTTTGGGCTCACAGGATTTATAGGATCTGCTATTACCTCCCTTTATACTAAACCAAGTGCTCGAGTTTCGTCCTCAGGTCTTCTTTTTACCTCGTTTGGTATCACCAATGGGACGTGACAAGGCCGTTCCCTGTCTCCTTTTATTTTTGCACTGGTCATGGAACCACTAGACACAGCAATTTGTAAAGCCCAGACAATATTGGGTATCCATGTTGGCCATCTTAAACATAGAATTGTACTATATGCAGATGATGTCATAATCTCCCTCACCGAACTCTTACAATCCCTCCAAGCGGTTTAAAAAATCCTTGATGAATTTGGAAATATATAATTGTATAAGGTTAATCATGCTAAATCCCAAATGTTGGAAAATAACATTACACCTTCTCTGAAGCATGCCATTGCCTCCGCCACCTCTTTCTCTTGGGCTCCCTTTGCTGCACTCAGTTATTTGGGCATAACCTTAACCTCGCCTAGCTCCCAACTCTTTAAATTTAACTGTATGACTCTCCCTGACAAGGTTAAGGCCTTTTGTAAAAATCTACACACTGTACCTGCCTCCTGGGCAGGAAAAATTAAGCTGATTAAAATGTTTGTTCTTCTGTACATTCTATATCTGTTTACTGCTATGCTTATCCCGGTATAACCCTCATTTTTAAAAACCCTTCCACAAACTCTGGACACCTTTATTTGGGGTGGCAAAAGTCCACGCATCAAAAGTTCTGTTTATAGGTCCCAAAGTCCCATGCTGGCCTTGAAGCCAGATTTTATAAAGCCACTATCCTGAACCAAACTACCCACTGGTGACTCTCCTCCTCCAAAAAAATTGGGCACAAATTGTATCTAATGCTTCCAACACTGATCTGTCATTTTTCTGCTCCACGTTACTGCAGTTTACGCCCAAATGTTCCTTTTTCTGCTACACTTAGAGTATGGTCATCTATTGATGCACCTCCCTTACCCAATACTCATTTTCTACATCGATATATACCTATCTCTTCCATTGGTGTTATTCTTGAGGACATTAACTTATTGCAATGGGTGGCCTCGGGACTGACTCACCTAGATAAGCTTTATGATAATGGACCTCTACGCACCTTAGAAGATCTTCAACAGCAATTCTCTATTCCCTCTAAAGATTTTTTACATTTCTTAGACTCCAGCATTGGCTAACCTCTATGGATCTAAAAGATAATCATACCCTTTTTCCAAAGCCCCAGTTCTCTCCGCAAAGGCATTTCATTTTTGTATAGGCTTCTAATTGAGCTGATACCTCAGGGGAAGATCCCATCCATGGAATGGTGGGAGAAAGAATTACATTTTACTATGTCTTCTGATCGGTGGTATAAAATCATTGCATGGCCTTTGAAAACTTCTAATGCATTACTCATTGGGAGTCCCTGCAGAAAATGTGTCACAAGTGGTATTTTACCCCACAGAGGTAAGCAAAAAAATTTCGAACCACATCTCCAAAATGCTGGCATGAATGTAGAAAAACTGGTTCTTTGATACGTGTATCATGTACATATATGGTGGTCCTTTAAACTTTTAAAACCACTTTGGTCTGCAGTTTTCCTATTCATGTCATCTGTTACTCACTTTACATATTCTCCCTCACCTAAAGTCACTCTACTAGGAATTGGTATATAAGATTGGCATCCGATGCAGCGTACCTTTGTCTCCCATATCCTAATCACTGCCAGACTTGCTATAGCAAGACATTGAAAGCAAAAAGAGGTCTCTAGCCTGTTCACTGTGATTGAAATACTTAATACGCATGCCCATGTTTAAGTGTTTTACGCTAAAGCTCACTGCAAGTGGGGAAAAGTTATAGCCCACTGGGCATGTTGATTAGTTGATCATCATTGCACGGTGACTACATCCTAAATTTAAATTTTTTTGGGAGATACATACTGTAACTTTACATTTTAACCCCCTGCTTATTGCCTAAGCCTGTATAGCTGTTCTTACTCCCTCTGCCAGGTTCTATACTTAATCCCATGGATCTCTTGCTAATTGGATCTTTACTGGGACATGTCCCTGTGTACAGATGTACCATATTAATACTTTGCGGTACTTCACTCCCTCTTTCCAACACAAGCTCTGTCTTTTTCCTATTGGCAATCAGGTCTACTACCTTTCCCCGTCTTATCCTTTTCCCCTCTGTCCCTATCTCTTATTCCTCTCCCATATACCACTATTAAAATTGTTTATGGACTTAAGTCCTGGCTTGGGTTCTTTTGACGTTGCACATATTATTATGTATAATTTGCTTAGGACACGTGACCAAAACGTGGTTCAATGGATCTATGGATTTCTTTGCCTATGTCTAACTATACTATACCTTTGTACCTGCTGTTTCATCATGCTGTATCCATTGCTCTTATCTGTATCTTGATCTGGATATAGTGTATCCTTATTATTCTATATTATGCTTTTCGTTTTGTATTCTTTATTCCCAATAAAGAAATATTGTTTAGAAAAAAAAACAAAAAATAAACTGTGTGCTTGTGCTTTAAGCAAGCATAGACACACAAATGGAAGGATGTCACAAAGAAGAGAAGTGATGGTTCATGTCCATATACAGGTCATAATACATACAGATGTAATAAGGAGTCAGGTGTAGATCTGTGACAGAAACCAATGTTGAACCCAAAACAAAACACCCAGTTTCCCCTAGAGGTGAAAAGAAGTTTCATGATAGAAAAAGGGAATGTGTGTGAGCTGTGTTTCCCACTGTAGAATTGGATGTGATGATCACCTGGGACTCTCAGCCAGATGGGCAAAGACGTGCCAGGAAGCAAGGGATTGTCTGGATTCTGTTTGGGATCCTGGAACTGGGAGGTTTCAAGGTGATTCTGGAGGAAAGATGAGATCCCTAGTCCTGGGTCCAGGCTTTAGCAGTGGCCAGCACTTGATAATTGCACAGGTGTGCACAGCCATTAAGAAAAGGATGCTGGCTAGGGGAATTAGTTCCTGCTGGGAAAGAGGAACAGACTGTGTTCAGGTGTCAGGAGAACGCCCGCAGAAGTCAGAGGGGAGTCAAGCGGTGCGTGTGCTGGAGGCACACTAAGACAGCCAGGGAGGCTGGGAGAGAACTGGTGAGGCTAGGAGAGCCGTGAACCTGAGGGTCCCCCTGTACAAGTGTGGGACAGCACTTCCAAGAGGACCAGTGGGTCAGAAGTGCCAATGTTTAAAGTGGAAGCCAGGAGGCTATTCTTGTGTTGCTTTAAAGCCTTTCATGAATGTTACGCGGAACAACCCCTGCGTATCCAAGATGGATATATGAACTTTGTGTTAAATAAAAGTGGGCTACCGAGCCCTTAAACCGAAGATATTGCGAGTAGACTGCATTCTTAAGCTCTCACCCTATGTGCTAATATCCCTGAACATCACAATATATTTTCACACACATTGTATATTTATATATAAATATATATCCTGTGAAAATCAAGTTCTCACAACGGACGGGCACAGGTTGCTTCAAAATGTCACCACCTTTTCGGTTCCTCTTCATATGATCCAAACCAATGAGGTCTGATGAACCTTGAACTAAGACGAGGGATTTGTACTAAGCACAGTGCTGCTATCCTTTTTCCAAAGACAAAGTAAAGTATCATAAATTGCATCAACACAGCTCAAGTCAGAACAGGAGGTAGTCAGTAATTAGTAGGGATGTTCAGATACCAGTTCAGATACCAGTGCCGATATACTTGGCATTTTCACGAGAACTACCAGGGTTGCAGCAGCTGCAGCTGTGACAGGGCCCTGGTGCTCCACCACTGTCCTGAAATCATTAGTTTGTAATGTTTTTTTTTTTAAACTGTTATATGACACTAAACAAAAATGTATCAGTAATTGTATCTTATGCAAGACCTCCTAATTCCTAAATAGCCATCATAAACAGCATTGAAGTGATAATAAAGTTAAAAGAATTTAAGCCATTTCAAATGCTGAATAAATCACTTACAGTGAATGTTGCTCCTTGATGTTTAATAGTTTTAGTTTCCTTCAGAATCAGCTGGTCCCCTGAGCACTGGTCCTGACTTCTTGTTTTAGAGTGACTTCTTTCTCAAGCAGAGTGCTATGTAGTCACCCTTGTGTGTGCTAGTATGCTGTATGTGCAGGGGCATATCCACCGCAAACCAAACAAGGTGTTTGTCTTGAGTGGCACTTTCCAGGTGGCGGGAAAAAAAATGCCACCACCAGAACAGTGAGGTAAATCAAGCAAACCTTGCAGCCGTCTGATCATAGAGCTCCTGGTAAACAACGTGGGGTTGGGCCCAGCAGTGCCGGTCCGGTGGCAGAAGTGGAGGCGGCCTGGGCCCAGCAGCGGCTCAGGGCTGAGGACAGATGTCCCAAAGGCAGGCTGGGGAGCTGCAGGTAAGAGGAGCATGTGCAGGTAAAGGGACCCTACACAGCCCACCTGAGACCCTGCAGAGCCCACCATAGATTCTGCACAGCCCATCTAAGAGTCTCAGGTGGGCTGTGCAGGATCTATGGTGGGCTCTGCAGGGTCTAAGGTGGTCTCAGCGGGGTCTCAGGAGGGCTGTGCAGGATCTGTGGTGGGCTGTGCAGGATCTGTGGTGGGCTGTGCTTTACAGCTGGCCGTACACTTGTATGTAGCAGCCGGTAACGGATGTTTACATTCGCAGCACATGTACGTCCACCGGCTGGGAAGAGGTTGCTGTCCGTCCATGTATTCATAATGTGCGGGCGGCAAGTGGTTAAGTAGAAAATTATAAACAATACTAATTTTGTTATAAACAATACACAGTGTGTTATTCACATTTGACATTTTTGAAAATGAATAATAAGGGGTACTAATGTACCCTTTACTTAATTATTAAACTGGGAGGGGGCTGGTATCTGGGGGCCCCTTTATTATAATGGGGGCTTCTACATTCCTATAAGTCCCCTCCTCCAACACAGAGGAGTAAAAATAAAAGAACCCAGAATTCCATGCGGCAAATGCTTTGTTAGACATCGTTCTGGTGCAGAGGCGATTGCACTGTGGGCGTGTCTGCAGTGCCATTGGCAGAAAAGGTAACCACAATGCCCCCTCCCACCCCAGAACGCAGCACAGCTTCATTTATGCGATCAAGTGCGCTCCGGGCTCGAACTGTGTCGGAGAACACTGGATATGGTGTGAATGGACTCTTAATACATGTTCTTTAAATTAAATATGGTTCTGCACCATGCTACTGAATCCAAGAAGTTTCCATGTTATTGGTAACACATATTTTCAATACCAGAGGAGAAAAGGGGGCCATCTTGCCAGAGGGCTTTCAGGAATGTAATTTTGCAAGAGGGATTACATATACTGTATGTCCCATAGTTAGGAAACTCAGATAGATTAGAGTTAAGGACCGCACTTTTCAGAAGTGCCTTGATGTGTCAGTGTGGCTGCCACATATAAACTGTTTTTAACTGTAGTAGTTGAAACATATCAGTTATTTTTTGGGGGTTCTTTTGCTGGCTAGCTTCAACATGTGTTTTGTGGACACCGATTTTACTATAATGAAACAGAGGATAGCCATGTAACCAAACTGCTGCATGCCCCAGGTAATAGTCCGTCAACCCTATATGGTATGTTGTTATGGTATTGCAACTTTCATTATGATGTGTTTTTTAAAAGCTTATATTGCATTACAGTGCATTGCCAAACCAGGCAGGGATTATGAAAAGTCAACTTAAGCTGTATATAGATAGGTAGAACTTCAGCTGGTTGATGCTAAATCCACCAAAATTTGAGCTGTGGGTGGCCCTGCAAGCACCATCTGGCTTGATAAAAGTCAATGAAAAAAATAACTCAGCCACCCTATCAAATGCAGTCACTGTTCAGCAACACCAACAGTCACAGATGCCACAGCTGCCTAAATGCAATGGAGATTTCTCCATTCACACTGTTTGCAGTCACAAAGATCTGTTTTCTCAAGCAGAATGATAAATAATTTTTGGGGAGATCTCGTTTACATTTTTGGATTGGGCTATCAGATTCATTTGGCTCTAATTTTTGCATTCAATAGTTGTTCTTTTATTCTGTAAAATTATGTCAGGTTTTTTTTGAGAGCCATGACTAATTGTTTTCACACTGTCATATGACACAAGCAATCGTTATAAGTGAACATTTCCATTGCACAGTCATGCTAAATGTCATGCTCTATTTAAGAGAGGCTTTATATGTTGTACCTTTGCAATACATTTGTTCTTCTTTTCCTCCTGTATCCTTTGTTTTCTATTTAGATTTTAGTTTTAACATAATTGATTTTTTTTTACTGTGGTTAAAGTATGCTTTAAAAATATGCTTTGTGAAGTTAAGATAAGAACTTGGTAAAGGCACATTTCCTAGCAGGAGGTGAGAAGTAAAGCTTGCTTTAAATATGTATCTCACTTTTGATGAATCTAAGCAAAATACCTGACATGTAAAAAGCAGTCTTTAGGGCAGCTGACTTCTACCATTAGCATAACCAATTGATGAAGATTTTACTTGTGCAAACTTCATGGCATGCTTTTAAAGTTGCCTGCACTTTGATTTTTTTCCTCAATTAAAAGAAACCTGCCCTCCCACTTCCCAACATCCTAAAAAATCCCAATATCTTTGCAATGAAGGAGAGGCTTTAAAATCTATAACAGTGATTTTCCTCATTCTGATACTAAATCCTTTAGTGAGATGAATGTGCTCCTCTCCTAAATCCATTAGCCACCATTTTTGACATATGTCGGTTGCTATTGGCATAAGAACATCATTTCTCATCATGGAGCTCAGGTATTTTAGTTAACTGGAAATAATGGCACACAGACAGGGGCGGACTGACCATATGGGCAGTCGGGCACTGCATAAGGGCTTGCTCCCAAGAGGGGGCCTTTCACCGACCCACGTGCCCTTTCCATCCCGCAGCAACGGGCCCACCAGACACTGCTGTTGCCGCTGTAACAAAGCTGCATCTCCTACAGTGGCACAGCCATGAAGACCTCTGAGATAGGAGGGGTGTCACGGAGGGCGGACCTACCGCCGGCTGCATGAGAGCCTGAGGCTGGGGGGGCCCCACTGAGATCCGGTCCTGGGCAATGTATAGCACAACTGAAGGTAAAACTAATCTGAGCTGTGCCGCTTTTGTTTTAATTACTGGTAAAGGCAGCTGACCAAATGTCCATTTTTCCTTTAATTCTTTCTTTGGCATTTATTTCTATTTTCCCAGCATTTATATAGGGAGAAGCTTTAGTCTCTTGCTTTATCACATATTAGAGGTCATTCTTGTGTTCCATAACTCTTTTTTTAAAATGTGTTTTTTCATAAAAGAAGGAAAATTCCTCATATTAGCTGCAAATGCCTTACATCTTCCTAACAATTCTTACGCCATTGAATCCTAAATCGCTTTTAACCGAAACTCCTAGTGCGGGCCAGTGACATAAACACAGCTTTCTGGGATGGAAAAGCCAGGACATATTTGACACTAGTATGTAGACCAAGGAGACACCCCTATCATGTCTATAGTTATGCTGATTATTATGAAAACTTTTTTGAGTAAAATCCTGGTGCTTTTTTCCTTCTCCTTAACAATTCCTTTATACCAGTGTTAAAAATAACAAATCCAATATTGTAAAGGTTGGATGAAAAGTGTTGTGTTGTGCAGTAACAGAACATTTAAAAAAGAAATCTGGTTCCAAAGGAGGGACAGATGGAACAACGCATGCTTGCAGTATGGTTATATGCAAAAATGATGGGGGGCAGGTTAATGAGGCTGGAGTGGGGGATCACACTTCAAAATGCACCAAAACTGTCTCATTTGCAAATAGAAGAATGCATTATTGACAATTCTCCTGTTTACATGACAAGTTAGTACTGTATATTTGTGACAAGGGCAGAGGTGGACTGATCATATGTGGAGTAGGGCACTGCCTGAGGGCCCATGGCCAAAAGGGGGCCTGTCACCGACCCCTGTTCCCTTTCCAGCCTGCATACTGTGGCTGTGTTACCATATACAAAAACCATGACTGTAACCTGGGGATCGGGAGCCATGATGCTGGTATGTGAACGTAATGATTATTTTTTATGAACTGTAAATGGGACGATTTTAACCTTTTAGGCTCCATTCACATAGAGCGTTTGCATTTCCCATGCTGTTTTCCACAAACACTATGGGGTCTATTCACGAAGCAGCCGAAGAATCTAGCCGTAGCTTCAGCCGATCCTTCTGCTAGTTTTGGCCCCAGGACCCCTTCGGTTCAGGTTCACTATAGCCCGTACAGCTCCCGAACTTGGCTGAGCGGCTCAGTCGAGCCGAACGCATATGCCTCGGCTGAGCCGTGCTAAAATCCGAAGCTGGCCGAGTGGCCGGCCATTGGCCGGTCGACAGCCTGCTTCTGACAGCTGGGTGGAGCCAGCCGTGAACTTACGGCTGGCTCCGGCCACTTGCAGAGAGATCAGCGTCCCTGGTTACCAGCTAACCAGGGACACTGATCTCCAGACAGCCAAACTCTCCCGGCCGCCAGGGAGAAAAACACTGCTTTTTCTTTTTTTTCTTATTCTGACACGGAGCCGTGTCAGAATAGAAAAAAAAAATTGGGCCATAGGAATGCATTGCTAGATTCCTATTGGCTATCTCAATTTGCAATAGCCAATAACAAACTAGCATTGCACCCGCCCTATGCTGTTGTTCTCCATCAGGTCCACCATCAGTATTGACAGCAGCAGAGGGCGGGTACAATGCTGCCGGATTATCGCGCTTGCAGTATTTTGGTGGTTGCGCGAGGTAAAGCTCCATTCACACTGGAGCTGGGGTCTGCCATGTATTGGTGCTGGTCTGGGGTCTGCCATGTATTGGTGCTGGTCTGAGGTCTGCCGTGCATTCTGTCATTTAGCTCACTCTCCAAATTGCCTATATTGGTCTAGATTTTGAAATTCTCCTATCAGTTCCCCAGCAATTCATCTTTTAGTGAATTGGCCCATTATTTTAAAAAAGTGTAGAGAAATCATTTTTGTAACACAGAAATGTTTATGCAGGTTGGGTTTGTAAGCGGGGCTTGTATATGGGTGGAGCACAAGGGGGCCCTATAATCTTGTATTGGCCAGGGGCCCCATGTATTGTCAGTCCGCACCTGCACACAGACACAAGAGTGAGGGCTTATATATCAAATATTTTATGATAGTTTTTACCCAATGCATTTTCTCATTCTCCAAAGAAGAAATAGGACACACTTCTATCTGCCTTTGTCTACATAGTTAGATGCTAATATTTATGTTATATACATTCTAAGTGAACCTTTTTATTCCCCAAGCTTGTAAACATAGCGGTACCTTTAAAATCCACTTCATCAGCTGTTTGAGTAACTCTTTCTGTCTTCAAAATATACAACCATTTTTTAGCCATCTCTATCTTATTAGGGACATTTGCCTTCACTTTCTGACCTGTAGACTTAACAGAAAGTGAGATGTTACCTTTTCTATGTGAGGTAAATCCCCCCTTATACTGTTGTCACAGAACAAGTGTTCCCTTTGGAAGACTTCTCCTCTATTCCTGTTCTGGTTGCAACTCAAAATTTTAACCCCTACCATCATTGCTAGTGACATTTATGATCAGGACAATTAGTGAGTTATTCTACCTAAAGCTGGCCATACACCTATAGCTTATCTGCAGATTTTCTATGCTCAGATGGAAAAAGTGCAACAGATTTCTCCATCAATGCCAAACTGTGTGGATGGAGGAATCTCCCAGTGGGCCAATCTTAAGTATCTTGCTAGACGGCCCGGCTCTTAAAACACCTGAACAATTTGATTGGATGCAGGCATTGTTCAGGTATTTTGAGAGCCAGCGGGACCGACTAGCAAGATACTGAAGCTTGGCCCAGTGGGAGATTCCTCCATCCACACAGTTTGGCATTGATGGAGAAATCTGTTGCACTTTTTCCATCTGAGCATAGAAAATCTGCAGATAATCTATATGTGTATGGCCAGTTTAACGGGGACACAGCCAGCAATGAAAATATTTCAGGGGTTCTCTATCCATAACAAAACATTATTTTTTTTCCTTTAGCAATACTTTAATTCGAATTTTCCATTTCTTTTTGCTGCTCTAAAAATAAATTAAATTATTTACTTCTAATTTGAACTGTTGAATGAAGCTTGGTACAAGAGTCCCCGTCCCCTGTCACTCCTTATTAGATTAAATAATTACTAATAAACAGTATTGCTGTTACAATAACTCCTTTTAGTGACTGGTTTAACAATAAGTGGCAGGGAATGTGAACTGTTGCACCAAGCTCCTTTTATAACAGATCTGCATTGATTGGAGCTCTGGAGTGTGCGCTGCCCTTCTGTTTAATATTGTGCTATGTGGCTCTATTGTGGAATCCAAAGGGTGTCTTACCAGATAAAGTGTATCCAAAACCAAAAATTACAAAGCTATATATTGCAGCTTACCAGTCCTTAGATGTGGTGGCCACATTAGTTTTCTTTTTTCAAGCTTTTTTTTCTTTATTTTCCCCAGTCATCCTGCCAATAAAACAATGTCTATCCTAGGGTGAAAATGCTCGCTTACCATCTGTATCTATATCATGTATTGGTATCTGAGCAATGTTGTAACCCTTAGACAGGACTACAGAACACCTACCCTTATTTCTTTCTTCCTAACATGGGGAGCCATTCTGCAGTTCACAGAAGTGAACTGGGCCAGGTTGATAACACTGCTTGAGATTTCAGTGCAAAAAAAAGTAAAGTACACAGGAGGTTATTTGTTCATTGGATTTCTTGCAGGATGAACAGGTATGTTTCTGTACTTGCAGTGTTTTTAATGAGACACATGCATGCACTGGAGAGATATACAGAGCATATTTGTTTTTTATGCCCAGACATACACTAAATGTAACAATCATAAAACATATTTAATGGGTGCCCTTCTTTACTCCAGAATGTCATTGTTTTGTAATTTTTTAGTAAAATAAAATTTTGATTTTTGTGATAAATACTCTAAAGTATATTTAATTAATAAACATATAATTATCCATATCAATATCAAAACTATTACTTTACATACTTTAAAATACTGCAGAATCCTACCGAAATGGAAATTTGAGCAAAAACTATTTGAAAAAAGATCTAAATATATTAATTCTCAGTTGATGTGCTATTTAAGATTTTCTTACATTACAAATGCAAAACATAGCAGCTTCTAATACAAGGCACCTAAAAGTGAGAATGGAGGATGCATGGGTAAGGACGCCATGCTTGAGAACTATACTTTGAGAACATCCTGACACCGGTACTGCTTCATTTCCTTGCACCTATATTGCCTCTTTTTTACCTCATCCTACTTAACCAGTGCCAGTGTGTTAACCCCTTTTTTCTTGTTTCATATGGGACTGTGTTTGGAATGTTTACATTTTTTAGGGGTTTGTGTAGAGCCAGGAGGGTTGGGGATTATTGGTAGACATGTGCGATTCGGTTCGTTCCGAAATTCGTTTCGGACGAATTTTCGGAAATTCGGAGATTCGGATGCATCCGAATTCCGAATTACAGCTAAGACGAATGCAAACGAATCCGAAATTCCCGATTTCCCGAAATTCGTTATTGGATGAATTTCGTTGCAGCAAAATGACATTAGGAAAAAAAAAATGACACCATTTTACCTCTACAACACATCTATGCTTAAAGTACAGAGGCTATAGAGTAGCGGGTTGAGAACATGTTGCCATAGCTATGGTTGCAGGTTCAAATCCTGCGCAAGTCAACTAATATTTAATTTATAGGTTTTTTTTGGGTCTTTTTTTAAGGTCTGGTAGGAATTTTAAAGGGGAACCCCAGCGTGGGGTCCCCCCTAACAGTCCTACTAGACTCTACCAGACTCTTGATCCGAGCACAGGCCCGGCAGGGCAGGAAAGGGGGGGGGCGATCGAGCGCCTCCCCCCTCCCTGCGCCTTACCAGGCCACGTGCCCTCGGCATTGGGAGGGTGTGGGGATAAGGGCCTCTTCCCCACAACCCAGACCCAGTGGTTGTGGGGGTCTGCGGGCAAGGGGGCTTATTTGCATCGGGTACCCCTTTAAATAAGGGGGCACCCAGATGCCGCCCCCCCCATGTGAATGAGTAAGGGGTACTTGTACCCCTACCCATTCACTAAAGAGTTAAATCAAATAGTTAGTAAAAAGTCCAGACTTTTGACAAAATCCTTTAATTGAAAAAAAACCAAACAGTCAATTTTTGACTATTCCTTTAATAAAAAAATGAAAAAAAAAATGGCTCCATCGATGTAATCCAGAGTCAGCATCAGGTACAGGCTTGCAATTGATTGCCATTGTGACGTTCGCTGGTTCAAGTCCAGCCATGGGAGAGTAAAGTTTTTTGTTTTTTTCATAAACGAATTTTGGCAGGACTACCGCTAACGAATTTCGTCCGAAACTAATTTAATTTCGGACCCGAAAAACGAACTAAACTAAACACATTTTTTTTTTTCAAAACGAAACTAAACTAAACAAATTTATTTTATTTTTTTTTAAAACGAAACTAAACTAAATGAATTTTTTGCTGGTGCACATGTCTAATTATTGGTTCCTATTATTTAGTAATTGTGCATACTGCTGTACTTTTTGCGACTTTTTGTATTGTCATAACATGGGTAGGTGCTCCATTATGTACTTAACTCATTTTTGTAGGGAAAGACAGGCACAAATTAAATCAGAAAGTTGTTCAGGACCCCTTAAACAGTGGAAGATTGGCATTCCAGGATTTTTATATTTATTATGTTTTCCTCTCAAATTTCTCACCTCTACCATTGGAAGAGAAGTGAACCACTTAGAATACTCAATCTGTTGCCTATTCCCATCCACAGCTTTCCTGACCACCTTCACCACTTTTCTATTGGCTTCAAAGAACAGCACCCCAAGATCTCACATTACAAGCTTTTAACTCAAAGCCTAAAACTCTGGGTTACTGCTCTAAACAAGGTGAGGATTGTTTGCTTTAAGAAATAAACCCCCGATCTGCAACAATGCCCTTCTTCCTTAATTCAAATTAGTACCTGACTCAGAAGCCCGGTAGAAGGGTAGAAGAGTAGTTTATGTTACCAAAATAATGCTATTTTGTTATCTCCATCTGGAACATGATGCTGAAGACACCTTCCCTATTTGCCATTAGAACTACAAAAGCCAAAAGGGGTTTAGATCATCATAGTAAACTCCCTCAATTAGAAATTAAACTGAATCAAAGCCGGCATGAGTGGCAAGTACCTCTTTTTATTATGGAAACAATCAATTGCAAATTGATTACCCTGCCTAACATATACTGTACAGCCCCAATACAGAACGAGCCACATTTTTGGAACAAACTGTCAGAATTTGCAGAGGGCATGCAACTTCTAGGAGTAGACTTTAATTTTGACCAAACCCACTTCTTGATGTCTCCAAAGGTGCTGCATATCTCATTTATCTTCATGAACCTAAACGCTTCCTCCAATCAGAAATACTTCTTAATATGTGGTGCATGACTCATAGCAATCAAGAATACTACACTTGCAGATCCACTATTTCTTTATCCGTCACAAAGCCTCCCCCCTCATTGTAAGTCACGATAGAACCAATCACCTTTTCGGACCATGGCCCAGTCACCATCTCACTAAGCATAGGCAGCCCTAGCCCTAGATCTTGGCACACATGATTGAACAAACTTCTGATCCAGCAGGAACTGAATAAAGCAGTTAGAGACTTTTCTGTAATCTTTCTTTGCTATTACTTACAGCCCAGGAAATTGCATGGTCACAGGAGAACTGATAAAACTGGGTACCAAAATAAATAAAATTGAAAACCTTGTTGGATAAAATTAGGACAAAGGAAGATGGCCACAAAAAAATCCATGCAGACTTGAACCATGGCCAGCTTAAAACGGTTCTATTAGATGGGATCAAAGCTCAACAACTTCCGTAGGTACCTGTTTGAACACAGTTACAAACCTGGTAGCCTACTTGCAAAAGCTCTCAAAGAAACAAACCTCCATTCACATATCCCCCAACGTTAATCCTCCCAATGGGTCCCCTTGGGAATTGCTCTAGGGGGCTACTACACCTTCCTTTATAACAGTAAATCCCAGACAGAATTGCTGGGTCCATTGGATTTCCTTCTTTCCAGTATCTAGGACAACATTAAGAAATCAGGCTTACCCTTAATTCTGCTGAGGCATTAGAAACACCTATCAGCGTTGACGACATACAAGTATCCATCGCTTCACCAAATGAAGCCCAAGCCTGGGTGGCTTTTCTCTAAACTATTATAAAACCTTCCAAACCTCAGCACTCAACTTGTTCCTCAAAGGTCACTAGGTCCCCTTGAAGTCCCCAAGAGCCTAAGAAGGGAAAAGACCCTTCCTCTTGTGCTAACTATGTTCCTATCTCCCTCATTAACGTGGACACTAAAATATTTACAAAAATACTATTTTAATCATCGTATTCCCTGCATGTCCTACATCATACATCCCAACCAAGTGGGCTTCATATCATAAAGGGAGGCAAAGGACAAGGCTGAATATCATCAACTAATCCTGAAGCAAACACATCACTTCTGTTATCAACCAATTTGATGTCTTAAGCTGGCACTTCTGAGATTTTAGATACAAGCAGTCTACTCTAAACTGCCAGCAGTGGTTACAATCAACAGGACTTTCTCACATTTTTACATCTGTCCAATGGCACTCATCAGGTGTCCAATGGCACTCTGTCCAATGGCACTCACCCACTTCAGTCCAGTCCAATCCAGGTCTTGGATGCTGCAGAAAGTGAAGCTATAATGTTGAGGCATTTTCCTGAGATCCATGTGATGATGAGCCCCCAGGATACAGGACCTGTACTGTATGTCCTGGGCTCACAGGTTGACATAATCTGCCCTGGAAGAGCAGCATCACCTAGTAGTAAAATGGCCAACTGCAGGGGACACTGCCAGATATAGGGTGAGGATATCAGCATGTTGGGTGCTGGGGAATGTTTTTTTACTCTTTTTTTTTAGTCTGAAGCTGAAGTTGGGCTTTAAAGGAGAAGAGTTTAGGCTGGATTTGGGCATTAAAACATCCAACTATGATGATGGACATGAGCCCAGAACAGGACTAACAGTCATCATAAGCTGCTCTAAACATGTAGCCAGTGAAATGTAAAAATAAATAATAATTCAGCACAAATCAATGACATATTTCATATGGTAAGCAACTGTACTTCCAAAATCGTTTATTGATAATATTGTAATTTTTGGTATAATTATTTTACTTTGACAAATTTATTTTTTAAGATGTTTTAGCCATAAAAAGAAATCATTGCTAAATAGTTCAAAGTTGTATGATTATTCCGTAAAAACCAAAGTGACATATGTGACATAATGTTTCTTTAAAGTGAATAAACTGCAGTTAAATCCCTCTGTAGTGACTCTGAAGTAACATGACAGGTGATTTATCTTTCTCTTTCACTTTCTTTCTACTGAATGCACATGAAATGCCCCATACGTTTAAATAAGAATGTCTGTCCTCTGCTCTGCAATGCAGAAGACAGTCTAATCATAGAGAACACTATTTAAAGTTCCACTGACAAAGTAATCTTATCACCAGGAATCTGCGAGCATGCTGCTTCCAAGTGGGGTCATGTTTGGTCCCTTTGATAATTTGTTCTCTACCTATTCACCTGTTATTTTAGATGTCTGGAATAAAAGCTCTCCCACTGCTCCTAAATCCATTCAATTTGAACTAGAATGATTGGGACATGTGCTTTTGCTTCTTACTTTAAAGTATTGGATGAATAAGAAAAATAAAAATATGTTGCTTCTGATCAAGAGAAAAGAAAAGTATGACTTTAGATATCTGCCCACCAAGTTATACTAAAGGAGAAGATTATTTTTTTTCATTCTGTCAAAGATCCATTACTTGGGTTTTCTAAAGGCAATCTCAGAACACAATGTAGGTTTTTTTCTGCTGATGTTTTCCGTAAAAATAATTTGTGTATCTTAATTTTTATGCTGATGCAATGTGAAAGGCTCAGTTCAAGTATTACCAGTTTTATGTGCAATTTTAATAGCTTTAGATTTTTAACCCTTTTGCTGCCAGGATCCGTGCACCACGTTTAACCTCAGCTGTCCAATTTTTGTAATTTTTCACTGTTTTTCACTTTCTAAAAGATTCCCCAAACCATACATTTTTAAGAAAAAATAAAAGGCCCCATAAAATAAAGATGGCGCTACTGATTTTGTAGGTCCGAAGATAGTTGCACAAATGTTTATAAAAACAATATTTTTGATGAAAAATATTATTATTAGCACACACACATATACAACCTAACTTCCAAAATGCATACTAAAGCTAAAAGCTGAATCTGTATTGAGTTAATAAATAACAAATATTTGTAAATTTGTAAATTGTGCATTTTTGCAAAATGGTAAGCGCTCATGGGCTTTTGAGGCTTTGAGTGTAAAATCCTGCCATTTTTTTCCTGCTCAAGGAGTCGCAGGGGGTGGGTACAGCATGCCTAAGAAGTGAATGGCAGTATGCACCCTTGGTCGGATAAACATAAATGCTTTTGTGCATCTTCATAAACAGAGGCCTGTTCATACGACATATTCCCTGAATGTGAAAGTTCTACATGCATAGAGTTGAATAATTGTCATTTTAAAGAAATGTAAACAAAAATCAAGCACTGCGGTGGGTTGTAACAACGCACACCAGTGTGCAAGAATTATGCACACCGTAGTGTGCATGTGCTGGTGTGAATGGGCCCCTGGGGTTTTGGAGCACTACAGTTCACCAACACACGATGTGAATTGACAGTGTGTGTAGTGCACTTATAACTGTGTTTGTAATTTGTTTGTGTACATGTCACTGCTCAGATGTGCGAGTCTGTGCATACAGCAGTATAAGCTGAGGACTTAGTCCTATTTTGTTTTCATTCTTTCTTTTTAATATTTTTCAGTATTGGGGGCTTGTGGGAAAGATCAGAGGTCTAAACAGACCCCTGATCTTTCAGATTTCCAATAGAGAAAAGATTGAGGACATAAACACCTCAATCTTTTTTTCCTCTACAGCCCCAGCACCCACTAACACTGAACACAATGAGTGATCAGTACTGATCACTCCCTGTGTTTATTTATAACTGAACAGACATGAGTCACATGTGTATTGTAAGTTCAGCTTGTGAATGCACATATGAGTTATCAGCGCTAATTGCGCCTCTGTTCATTCATAACTGAACTAATAGTAAATATCAAGTCATGTGTTTAGTATCTGTTCAATGAATACTGATCACTCACTCTGTTCATTCTAAAATCTTCTCCTCCTCCTCCCTTCTGCAGCTGCACAGATGATCTTTAACAGGCAGCTAGCAGTGGTGCAGGGGGGAAAATCTGACATGTGGTGCAGCAGTAGCAGCGGTCACAGCTATGCATTTATTCAGCAGAGTCAGGGGATCCTATGAACCTCTCCAACCAAGAACATAAGGCTTACTGAGCTGGCCAGCTGGAAACGTTTTTGATTTGGTGTAAGCATTACGTCATTGGGAACAAAATTGCAATAAGAGAAAGATACTAGACAGGATGGCTGACCCCACCATGGCTTGATCTGCTAATCTCCGTAGACCCATGTTAAAAATGTTGAGACCTATGATAGACAGGTGACCCGATCTATAGAGACCAGGGGCAAAGCCTTCCAGATCTACATGGCTGTATGATAGACCACCAGCAGAAACTGCCCCAAAAAAAACCATAGGACCCTGGACTTGGAGAAAGCAAAAGCAGCATGTGGAAACAACCCTTTAAATAAATACAGATATTTTTGATTTCAAATTACAGGTACCAAGTTTTAGCTTTAGGTTCACAAAATCTGAAGAAAGTCAAATTGCTGACCAATGAATAACTTGGTCCCTTCATCTTAGACACCTTACTCCTCACCATAAAACCTGGAATTAATTATCCTCCAAACCTGGACTCTGCTCTCTTCCTGGCCCAATAAATAAAATAATGACTAACTATCTAAATGGGGCAATTTGTTGAGCCGAGAAAACATTTAAATATTGAATAACAAGGTCAGGACAAACATAAATCTTATTTCTATTAAAAACCAAATGCTTCCCTTTGAGGTTATCAGGGGAATAAACAGGGAACCAGCTATGCTGCAGCCCCTATCCTGGAAGAATGAGAAGAAAGTTGAAAACCAGAGAGGTTAAGTTTTTTAAGAGTCACCATGACAGGTCAGCATGGACTAAAGAGAAGAGAAGGGTCTACAACATGAAAATAGGGGTAGCCAAACTCTGTCCCTCCAGTTGTGGTGCAAGTTTGCAATTTTGAAGAATTAAGATAATCCAGGATTCTAAAACAGGGCAAAGGTTTATGTGCTTTCTACAAAGTAGTAAAATGACCCCACATGTCTGATCTTCTTTTTTCATGTGAACAAACCATTTAAGTGAGTTGGCAGCCAGTGGAATATTAGAAAATAATAAAAAGGAATTAGAAGCTTATTAGAAACTGTAAACTCCCAAATTCTGAGTGCATCAGAAAAAAAAGGCAAGGGCAAATGTGGGCCAGAAAAGATGTCTCAAATGGTTAAAAACATTCTATCCCTAAAATAACATCAGTTTGGACAACGGATCAACAGAAATTGCTTATCTAACATCAATTACCATGTGTGGCTGTTTACCCCTTTAAGAATCTGACGGACTGGAAAAAAAGGAAAATAGTGCCGACACCCAATCATTAGAATGATTAGCTGCATCACTGCAACTGACATATTGGGCATGGCAGGGAGTGCAGCCAATATATATATATATATTATTGTTTCTATTGTTTTTAAGTTTTTGTTTAATTAAACTAAGAGCATAATACATTTGTACCCCAGGAATTTAAAAATGTTTATTTTCCACTATCAATATAAAAATGTATGCTCCCATAGAAGATATTATAGAGTTAGTGCAGTACACCAGAAAACAGGCACCCATGCATTTGCCCTTTTACCATCTACTATATAGCTTATATATTCTGTAGCTTGTCTCTTCCACAATACGCTGATAGTCAATAGTGGAATGGCAGTAGCTTGACATGTTTCTCAGAACTTAGTCTGCTCATTCACATGGTATTGGAAAGCATCTGTAGATAATACAATAATTATCCTGTTAGAATCCAATCTACAACAACAAACAGAACATAATGTTCATATATAATAACTTACATATGGTGCCACGTACTAGCATATGCATATCCTATGGGAAACGGCAAGGGATATGCAAGTGTTCTAAGTCAGATGCCACTGAATTCACATCCAAACCACATAGATCTAAAAACAATCATATAGATACCCTTTGGCCCTTAAGGGTGCTTATTTCTAAATAACAAATCCAGAGATATCACTAATAGAGGTGTAAAGCTCCTCAAAGAGGATGACATAAGTTCTCAATACAGGTATTATATAATTAGGCAAAACCAAGACAAAAAAATGCCATGCAAGAAAGCTAATTTAGCATAATTAATTTATCTTCCTATACTACATCTTTGGAAGAAATGGATGAACACAGATTCTAACTGACTTTTTGTTTTCAGTATCCAGTGATATCACTAATAGAGATGTTGAGCTCTTCTATGAGGATGACATAAGTTCTCAAGCTAGGTATTGCTTTAATTTCTATTGTTTGTTTTCACATGTTGATGTTTTTTCGTGGGGTACTACAGTATGTGAACACTCTGTATTTAGGTTTTAAGTGGTGAAGGACGTGTATTTTTATTCTGGTACTTCTTTTGTTAAAATCAATTCTATTGATTTTGGACAATTCTATTGTGTCTAAAAAAGGACACAATAGAATTGTCCAACTCCGGAAAGTATCCCTCAGATTGGAAATTGTAAGTACATGTACATGCCTCCAAGAAATGGACTGGTCTGGCCGCCCATACAACAGTTGTGTACTGAGGCTGAGGCATATGCTTACATGTAAAATATTTTTATTTAAGGGCTCTGACTTCCTCCAGGTACAGGGAATTGCAATGGGAACATGGTGCGCCCCGTTGTATGCCAACCTGTACCAGTATTATGTGATGAATTTACCACATGTACAGAAACAATTAATACATTGAAGACCCTTATGTCAAGAATTGGGAGGAACAGATTTTATTTGCTGTGAATATGAATGGATATAAAATACTAATCCTAGACACTGAGTACCTGTCGGACCCAGACAATTCCCTATGAAGCATTTTTCTGATGCTTCAATAAAGCTGCTTGAATTTTGGTTGCCATGCAAGCTTGCTATGCATATTTCTCTTAAAAACAACAAAACCCATATGTACAAGACCTTTGCAATGCACAAGAAATCTATTCTCGCTTCTGCTGTCCTTCAAAATTGTCTTATTTGGTTATCGTGATGTCATCATTTAGAAACATTAATATGGGAATATTGAACATGTGAAGAAATTGTGCAAGATGCAATTATTTACAATATAATAGTACTTTGCTTGGCAGTTTAATAATCTGGAGTTGAAAAATTAAGTGGTTGCTAATTTAAGACATGTATAAGCTCTCATCAAACTATTAGACAATGACAAACCTCTACCAGGTTTCTTTGGGCCAAACATCCTCCTTTTATTATATGGGTTTTTATTAAACTTATTAAAGCCTCTAATATAAGATGTTTCTTTAAATGTTTCCTTTCTATTGTATTTCTTCAGTTATTTATTTGGCACAATAAATATATTGCATAAAGCATATTGACTAAGCAAGTAAACCTGCAATGAAAACATGAAATTTAATCGGCTTCCCTCAGCTGTGAGAATATGATAGGCAGACACAGAGTTGCACAGTTCTTGTTGTTCTCCAGCAATACAGATTTGTACGTGACTTGGCTTTAAAATAACATAACATCATTGCTTTATTAATTTAAAGCTTATGTTTTCTATCATCAATATGAGGTGTGCAACCTGCAAATAGTATTCTAATCAACAGCACCTGCACCACTAAACACATGAGAGCAGTATCAGCACTTCCGCTATCAGTGCTGCCTTGTCTTTAGCTGGTATGCCATTTCAATTTCTAAGCATTTCATCTAAAAAAAAACAGAAGTCCCAGACAGTTACTACCATCGTCACCATAGCAACCTCAAATTCAAACATTCAGTGGAGAGAGGGCAGGAATCTTTTAAACATCAATCATCTGCCCTTTTTAGAAATCTTTCTCAGAAATGGGAACATGGAACAATGAAAAGACTGATGTGTGAAATATTTAAAATTCTTATATTTTGTATAATGTGCCGTTTGGTTAGCATTTTTAAACAATATTTAATATGCATGTATGAATAATGAAATGCAGAAAAAGAAACATAGTTATAAATTAGCTGAAGTTAGTGTGTGAATAAATTAATTTACATATCACTAGGTGGAGAGTGACATGCAAGCTGTTTACTAAAGTAAACTGTTCCTTAAAGCCCAATTGAAGCACCTTTTTTACTGTAATACAGTCAGGCTGCATGCACAGTCTTTATAGTCATTTTCAATGTACTATTGTGCTGTAGCTAGGTTTAAAAAGCACAGAACTGGCAGTATGCTGGAGATCCAGACTGCTACTTCCCACAGAACACAGAGGTTCGAGTCTACAGCAATTCTCCCCCTGCCCCCCCTCTCTTTAAAAAGAGAGGAATATTTCAGAAGGAGAGGTCAGCAATGTAAACCCACCTCTTTCTCTGGGTACAAGTTTTTTGTGTGGGTCATCAATGCTGTTTCACTTACAATATCTATATATTTTACCATGGTAGTAAACTATTGCTATGTGATAGTCATGTACAGTAAATCAGATCTTTGAGTTTGTGACAGACCATGCAAAGCATGTGACCTCCTCTCATGATGAAGTGCTCATGAGAAAGCATAATCCAGTCACAAGAGCGAGCGTTGATGTCACCAACCTTGTGCAAGTTGGACCCCTGTCTTATGTCAACTCTTAATTAGTGTCACTTCTGAGGCACTGCAGACTGGACCCTCCCACACTTTGGATCAAAAGGCTCCCTGGGCTTGATTTACTAAAGGCATATAGGCTGTTTTTGCAGGGGTATTCTCCGCTAGTTTAGTGAAAGAGGTCAAGCTCTGCTACGATCCATCATCCAATCATATACCCTGTTTCCCCGAAAAAAAGACCAACCCCGAAAATAGGAACTAGTGCTATTTTTGGGAATGCTCAAATATAAGACCTACCCTGAAAATAAGACCTAGTTGTGACCATTCCCAGGGCCGGTGGTGGCATAATGGGGAACTTGAAGAGCCGCAGGAGAGGCAGGAGAGAATCAACAGTGCCAATGAAGCCAGCGCTAGAGCAAGCGAATCGGCACCGGAGGGAGCAGAGCCGCATAAGCCGAGCCAGCTCCTGTCACAGACGGAGTGATGCCAAATGCACTCCGCCTGTGAGGAATCGATAGTGAAAGTGTGCTTCGCTCATTCTGGCCAGTGACTGGTTACCAAATTTCTCTTGGAAAGGTACAGCACCCCTGATCACCATATTTTTTTACATGAATAAGTGTGGATTGTTGTACATTAAAAACAAAAAATAAGACCTACCCCGAAAATAAGACCTAGTGTGTTTTTTTGAGCCAAAAAAATATAAGACAGTGTCTTATTTTCGGGGAAACACAGCACAAGCTAAAATATTGTTGTTTTTTATTTTCCTTGCAGGTGATTGGGTATTCTTTGCAAAGTGAATTTTCACTAAGCTAAGGGAAATTCCCTTGCAAACTGGACAGAATGTTTGCCTTTAGTAAATCAACCCCAATGTGTCAAGTGACCTGAGTTTTAGATAAGTATTTGGGACTTACAGGGGAGTGGAATGGAAAGGCTTTTTTTTTTTTCTTAAAAAAATCTTTAAAGTGTATTTCCTCTTTTGCAGTTAAATTTGATTAAACCCCACTAAATGTTTGCTATGTGTTTCCATTCACAAAGCATACTGAGAAATAATTTTTATGTAATAAAACATCTTAACTTTTAGATGTTTTGTTGCAGCAAAGAAGAAGATGACTGTATAAAATGTAGCTAAGTAGAAACCCTAACTCAAGTAAATGCAATTTAAACTGCAAGAAACCGTTTTTAAATATTTTGTTTAGCTTAAGCTATGGGAATGGGAACATGTAACAAATATAAAATAGTTGCTATCTGAATTTGGCTGTGAAATTGGAAATACACTTTATGTCTTTTTCTAACATTCACAATGCCCCAATATTGTGAACAGTCCCAAAATCAGTATGCATATGTTCATCTTTCTTCTTCCTCATTCCTAAAACCCACTAATTAAATGTTTGCTGACAAACATTTAATGCATTTTATGTCAACCACATCAAAGGCAGGTGAGTTTTCTTGTAAACTGTGTACACGACCTGGTTATGGGAAATTACACAGTAGAAAATAACTTATATAGGTAATATTGAAGATTGGCAGCAACTTTTAAAAATATTTATTTCTTGCCTAAAATCATACATTTACAGGGTTATTCACAAAAGGGTGAAGGGAAGACAGGAGAATTGAACAATATAGGACAACATAGCTGAACTAGATAGAATTGGAGAATTTGTCCAAATTGAATATTTTAGCCTTGATTGCTCACTTCCCCTGCCTTCTCCAAACTATTCACCCTTTTGTGAATAACCCTGTTAATGTTTCCAGTTACAGATTGATAAAACTGCAGCTTAAAAGCAATAATTATTTATTTAAATAGTTGACATACAATGAGTGACTGCCATCTCTACACTGCATGTGAGGCATAAACTAATGGAAAAGACAACACACTGTATGCATCTCCACAATGGTATTAAAACAAAAGTTCAACTAGTCAGCAGCAATTAATGTCTAACCACAGATGGTCAGGCAGGAAAGCACTACAAGCATTTTTTATTAATAATATGCACACAGGGAGTTGAGGTTTTTCTTAATACAACCTGTGTCATTTTAAGACTGAGAACCCCCAGCATTTTAACGAAAATTTGGGAAAATATTTTGTAGAGCTGCAAAAAAATTATGCTGCATGTTTTTCTTATCCTTCTGCTTGTTCTCTTTTTAAGGCTAAGCCACTGATTTTGAGAGATTAATTTAAAGCGACTGAACAAGACCAGTTAAGTTAGTGTTTTTTTCTGTTGCAAAAAGCAGAACCCATGTTACTTTGTGTTTCTTTTTTTAAGGTGTTATTTTTATATCATTTGACCAGTGGCTTCATTATTAAAAAGTGCCACTTACCTCAATAGTTTTGTTTGTTCCACAGCTGCAAATAAAAAGAAAGCTGGTTGTCCGAAAAAGTTCACTTAAAAGCATGCACTCCCACTTATAAGGGCCAAGTTAAATATCTGAGATTCATAGGGGTGTAGCAGATGACTCTTAAATTCTTCAATTAATTTAGCTATTAGTGCAGGTTGCACAGGTAACTAAAAGGCTAAACGTAAGTAAATGTTCTGCGTATACTAACTGTTGACATTTGAGGGCAGTCTTTGTACATAGTAATTTAGAAAGTGTGTTCCCTTTTTCATGGGATGATCTCTCACAAATTGCAATCAATAATAGGGAAAACTAGTTAATTAATTTAGTTAATAGGGGACTACCTTAAAAATAGGTTTTTAATGCGGCATGCACCAACGAGACACATATTCAAGAGCATTATGGGTTCTCTAGAAAGCACAGCAAAATCTGTATGCTTTTAGACTGTCTCTCTCAAACTGAAACTGTGTTACACTGTCCTGGTATTCATGTTGGCTTTTCCCTTTTGTCCAGATTCCCTGTCAGCTTTGTCCTAGGTGCTTAACTGTCAGCCTACGGGGATACACAGGGCTGCAGCCAATCTTCTCTCTTCTTTCCCCATTTAGGCTCAATTCACCTGTTGCCCAGCGTTTGAACAACAAGTCATTTCACTTAGACCCTGTGCCTCTGGCACATCCACGCTTACTGTGCAGTCACTCTGTTCCTGGTTCCCTGTGTTTAGAGTACCCAATGTCCCCTCACTCCCCAAGACCTGATTCCTGGCCTGCTGCCTGTTCTGGACCGCTCAGAAAAACCCAGAGTGCATGATTCCTAGTGTCCCAGTTCCTAGATCATGACAAACTGGATATGGGGGTTCATATGAATGGTTAAGTCATTTCACTGACTCATTTAGCTGTGTTTGTTAACTATGTAAATAACAGGCTTGTTTGAGCAAAGTTAAGTTTACCCTCATTGACAAGAGAAAAAGATCCTAGAGATCCATTTGCTGTCTGGAAATTATAAATATAAAATGTGTGTATGCCATATTTTATACTACCTGAATAAAAAAGAAATGTGTTTAGTCCCAAACATAATAAAGAATGCATATACAGGAAATAAATTCTATAGATTACACTGAAAGAAAAAATATTTTCATTTCTATAGTTTGGTTGGTTTGTAGTATAAGAAATGTTTGAGCCAGCTCCTAGAGCAGCTGGGTAAGAATCGTGCAATCCCAAACATTACATCTACAAATTCTGCTTATCTACTTAGCTACTTCCTTTCCTAGCCTCCTTGATAATTGTAAGTAAATCTACCAGCAGGTGGAAAGTTATAAAGGCTGATCAGGAGAGCCACAACAATATTTGTACCTGAAGCAAGTCCCCTGATTGGTGGGTTCTTAGCAACAAAAATGTAGATCTGTATGTAAAGAAAAACATTAAATGCGTAGATTCCACTAGTGCAATTTGGCTTTAGCTCATTACTTTGGGCTTCACAAACCCGTTTTTCTTTTGTTCTTATTTGGTGATATTGATACCATGCTTTATTTACCTTATAACTCTCAGATCGCAATTCACAAACATGCATAACATGCTTTATTTAGTCAGCACTGTAAGTATTGGGATTTCACCAATACTAGTACTGTAATGTCACTGTATCAGCCCTTCTGAAAAATTCAAAATAAAAGTCAATTCATAAAGATTACCAAACAGTTTAGCACCCTTTTATTATAACGCCGGCATCACAAGATAACATTTCATAAGATAAACTAACAAATCATGAGAAAATAGGGCTACTGACAGGTTAATGTTCATTTCACGGTTAAAACAAAAAATGATTACATAAAGATTACACACCTTGGTGACATTTAAGTTTGTGAATTGAAAATGTTAACGAAAAAAAATATAGAAAAATAAAATAAATAGTGGTGTTATTACAACAATACAAACCCATAACAACAAGGAACCTAAAATGAATGTATAGCCAAAACTCTTTTCGTTTTCAAACTTTAAAAATGCATTAAAGTACCCTATTAGAAAAATGTAGCCTACTATAGACTGCAATCTCACGTTAGTTTACTAATAGCTTGGAGCGGTGGCTACTTTACAACACGCGCAGGGGCCATGGGGAACAAAAGTAGCCACACTCCAGAAGGAAGGTCAGTGTCAGCACCAATTCAGAGATGATTTGATGATCTACAGCCGAGTGATACACAAATAAGATACAGTTTAGAGTCACTTTAATGGGAACACAGGCAGTAATAAAAACATGGCAGAGAGTCTAGCACCTCCCCACTCCAAAGCTTAAAAATAGGTTTTGCCTAGAGATACAAATTAAATATAAAACATATAGGAATACAATTTATTAAAGTTTAATGTGGAACCAAACAATAAATAAAAATAAAATGAACATATATAATACAGTCTGTTACTGGCATTAACACAGCAGTTTTTGTTTTTCTGAGTGCCCCAGTCACATAGTTTTGTTACCTGTTGATCCTGCCAGTTAGTCTGTATTTTTCCACTTTCTTTAACACAGTGGAGAACGCTACTGATTCTGCAGTGAAATCGAACAGCAACTTTTTTTTTATAGGAAGTGGGAAAGTAACAGATCTAGTGGCAGGATCAACGTGTTATAACGTGTTAAACTATGTTAAAGGGCATACTAAGCAGTATTAATAATAAGCCAGAATTAGTAGTAATAAGCCAGAATTATACTCAGAAACGCAATATTCATGCCAGATTTATTGTAATCAGCGGCGTCACAAGGGGGGTGCGGGGGCTGCGACCCGCACCCCGGTGAAACCATTGGAGGGGTGACACCAAAATGACTGACAGTCATTTCGGTGTCACCCCCTATGAAAAGTCAGGCACTCGGTCATGGATCAAGAGCCTGACAGTGTCTGGAGAGAGGAGGGGGATCGGGCGGCATACCAAGATGGTCGCAGGCATCAATAAGATGAACGCACATGCGCAATGACAACATCACACGCGCGGCGACCTCACTCGCATGACGTCCCGGCGGGTGTCCGGGTGAAACCCAACCTCGGGAAGCCCCTGTTGTAATATATCATTATAGATGTATTTATTTATGGATTGATTTACTGATTAGAATCCCCATTTTCAAACATCCTGACAAACTTGTAATGACAATGCTATGCTACTATGCTACAAATACGGGCCTATTCACTAAGCTGCCGTAGGCAGCCGAGTGAATGACCAACCTGAAGTGAAGTGAATAGCCGAACACTGTTACGCTACTCACTTCAGGCTGGTACGGCTGAAGTCAGCTGTACATTAGCTTGCTTCGTATGGCTTCAGGTCGGCTGAACATGCTCAGCATGTTCGGCCGACCCGAAGTGCAGGATTTCGACTCTGTTCGGCCTATTCTTATAAATGCCGAACAGCAGTGAGTGAATAGCCGAATGGCGCTGAGCGGCATTTGGCTCGGCTGTTCTGCTCGGTCCCTGAGAGGGACCGAGCAGAACAGAAAGATAGTTAAAAAAGTTAAAAAAAGTAAATAGAAAATGATTGTACGGAGCTAGCAGTGACAGCTAACTCCGCCCAACAGTTTTCTATTGTCCGGCGGTTCTGGTGGCGTAAAAAAAAAACGGGAAAAAAAACTCTCCCGGGCGCTCTGGAAGCCTCCCGCTCCCGGCTGCCCAGGAGAGAAACACTGCTTTTTCTTTTTTTTTCTTTATTCTGACACGGAGCCATGTCAGAATAGAAAAAAAAAACATTTTTGCCTATTGGAATGCATTGCTAGATTCCTATTGGCTATTGCAAATTGAAATAGCCAATAGGAATCCAACAATGCATTCCAATGGGAAAAAACATTTTTTATTTCTTTTTCTATTCTGACACGGTGTCAGAATAAAAAAAAAAGGAAACAGCAGTGTTTCTCTCCTTGGCGTCCGGGAGACTCCCGGAGCGCCAGGGAGAGTTTGCTGTTTGGAGATCAGTGTCCCTGGTTAGCAGGTAACCAGGGACGCTGATCTTTCTGCAAGTGGCCGGAGCCAGCTGTAAGATCACGGCTGGCTCCGCCCAGCTGTCAGAAGCAGGCTGTCGGCCGGCCAATGGCCGGCCGCTCGGCCAGCTTCGGCTTTCAGCACGGCTCAGCGCTCGACTGAGCTGCTCGGCCGTGATCGGGAGCTGTACGGGCTATTGTGAATAGCCCGTACAGCACCCCCTCGGTTCTCCTGAACCGAAGGGGTCCTGGGGCCGAAGCTAGCCGAAGGATCGGCCGAAGCTACGGCTAGATCCTTCGGCAGCTTCGTGAATAGACCCCATAGTCTTTGGTACTTTATATGATGTCAAAACATATTGTGAGAATACTATAACCAGCAATCATGCTTCAGGCTATAAGGTTGATTTACTAAAGGCAAATAGGATATTACCTTTGTAAGGGAATTTGCACTTTGCAGGGGATGTTTTCCCTTAGTTTAGTAAATGAGGTGAAGCTCCACATCCAATCACATGATTGGGTATTCTTTGCAAATTGAATTTCCACCACATTCACTAAGCTAAAGGAAAATTACCTTGCAAAGTACAAATTCCCTTGATTTAGTACATCAACCCCATTTTGTCTTTTGTATGATAACAGTTTCTTGATTATCTATGAATGTTTATTTTCTTACATGTTTCTGTTTGTACTTTAGCTTTAATAGCCTTGGAAAATCATCAAAAGTTGGAAAGCTGCTGTATGTTTGATAAACTCTTTATGTGTGACCTAGGAGAGCAGAGGTAACTATTCAACAAACAGTATGCTAACAGAAATATTGCTGTGTGCTTTAAAATACATGGCTATTATTGCTATTTATTTTGCAGAAGGAAAAATTACAATATAATTTGAAGCAAACAAGGTTTTATTTTTTCACAACGTTTCTCTGTTCCTATTTACGAGTGTATTGAACTGTTTTTTCAGAGCCCATTTTATTAATCTGTTCAATCTACACTTTAGTGGCCTTGGCTTTTAGCAGACCCACTTTACTGTCTATTTTCAGAAAGGCTTTTGCACATGTAATTTCAACATTAATCTGAATTATGTTTATAGAAATAGTCTGTTCTATAATTCACGACTTAAAGTTATGCACAAAAGAAATGTGTACAACCTGTTATACCAAAACACATCGTTAATTTGCAGAACAAAACTTTTCCCCCGCTGTCCATGTAAATAAGAGAGGTCTACTTGTCAAAATTGTTTTTTTCCAGTACAGGTTTGGATTTTTCTGTAATCTTAAAGGGAGTTTTGAAAAAAAAAATAGATATGTAACTTTCGTTTAGTTCTGAATGGATATACGTACAACATGTGAATGAAACCGAATGTATGTTTAACGAAAATGTTGATCCTTACGAATATCATTCAGAATGAAACTAAGGGGGTTATTCACGAAGGAGCCGCCTCTTCAGCCACCAGAGCCCTTCGGTTCAGTGGAACCGAAGAGCTGCTGTATGGGCTATTCGCCATAGCCCATACAGCAGCTGAAGGCAGCCGAGCCAAAGGCATGTGCTTCGGCTCGACTGAGCCGAAGTGACACCTAAAGTGGGCCGTAAGCCCCGCAAATGACAGCTGGGCGGAGCCAGACGTGATCTCATGGCTGACTTTGCCCAGTTGTAATGACGGATCAGTGTCCCCAAATGACCTGAGGACGCTGATCTGTCATTAAAGAATAACAACTGGGTGGGGCCTGCAGTGATGTCACGGCCGTCTCCGCCCAGTTGTTATTCATTGGCCGGGACCTGCTAGAAGACTCTAGCTGGTGCCGGCCAATAGGAAACAGTTGGGAGGAGTAAGCTGTCAGAATCGATTTTATATTCTGCTCGGTACCACGGAGGTACTTACTGCCTTTCGGCCCCTATGAGAATAGGGGCGAACTGCAGCGAGTGAGCTGCCGGAGCTTCGGCTCAGCCGATCCAGATGTTGCATCAGCTGAGTTGAAGTCTTTCTGCACTTCGGCTCAGCCGAACATGAAGAGCATATTCGGCTGACTGAAGTGCAGCTGAAGGCAGTCAATGTACGGCTGATTTCAGCCGATGCATGGTTGAAATCAGCCATACTGAATGGGAGTGAATAGCCAAGGTTGTTCGGCTCGGCTCACTTCACTTCGGCTGGGTTATTCACTCGGCTGCCTTAGGGAGCTTTGTGAATAACCCCTAAATTGGAAACGTGACTGTTCTGTGGCCAATCAGATTTATTTTTGGCTGTTGGGGGTTGCATTACAGGCACGTGACTTCATCTTGTGAAGTAGGGAGAGTAGATAAGAGCAGTAGGAAAACAAACGGTGCCAGAACTAAAATTACCAAAAACTAAACTAAACAAAAATTTGGACTGATCAGAAATCCAAATAAGAAACCGAATCAAATATTGGGATCCAAAATCCGAACAATGCAAGAAAAAAAAAATCCGAATGAATCCAAGATGAAACAAATTGTTTTTGGAGTTATATGTCTAAAAAGAAATAACTCTGTTTTTTATTGATTTGGTTAGCGTGATGAATTTGTTACTTTTTTTGTATATTAATACAGAAAAATTCTTATGTAGCCAAATGCTTTTGGAAATGTTCAAACAGCATTCTGGCTCATTTCCTATTGCATGTTGCAGAGAACTTTCACTTCCAGAATTTGGGATTATTTTTATTGCTAAGAAAACAAGGTTATTTGTTTAAAAATGTAATTTGCTCTTTTCTTTTCAGATCAAATACAAAGACATACAACAATTTTTCACCTGCAAAACAGGTTCTCCTTCATGTTTGCACAACCACACCTGTTTTCTGCGTAAGTGCCAAATGTTTTCATGTCTCATTGATATGATTAACTAGATAATGCAGTTAGGATGAACTCATAACTGTTAGGTTAGGTTGAGGGATTGCTATGAGGGTAAGGGTCAGTAGGTGACTAATATTTTTTGGCTGTGAATATTTTTTTGGTGTGATAATGTTTAAAATGTGCATTAATATTTTGTGTTTAGAAAAATTAATTATTTCAAAATGCGTGTGCCAAAAATAGCCATGCCAACATTCAGAACCTGAAAATGAACATAAAATGTTGTTCCTGCTTGTGGGCATGCAGGCAGGTCAATTTAAAAATCCCCTTTAGGTTTCCATCTTCAACAGAAATTGTCAGCATAAGGGCATAATGTTACATTAGATCCAGTCTGCACCACTTGGCCTTTTTGTCAGTTTAGTGTTAGGAGAGTGCCATGTCACTACATGTGAAATAATGTTTTGTGATAAAAATTTACCGTTTAAAAATGCCTGTGCCAAAAACAACCATGCCAAGATGTAGAATCTGAAATTTAACATACAATTTTGTTCTTGCTTGTGGGTATGCAGGCAGGCTAATCAGGAAGTCCCTTTTTGGGTGCCATCTCCTGCAGAACCTGTCACCAAAAGGGCATAATGCTACAATAGATCCAGTTTGCATCACTTGGCCTTTTTGTCAGCTGAGCATTAAAAGGGTATTACAACATAATTAGTGAAACCTCGATTACTATCACCAGTAATGATTACTGGTGCCCAGACCTTAAAACAGCCAAGAGGTGAGGACTGCAAGTCATCACATAACAAGCTGTCAGGATTTACACAAAATTTTGACATTTACAGGTGAAACTCGAATAATTAGAATATCGTGCAAAAGTAATTGCAGTAAGTGCTGCAAAAGGGTCCCAAACCAAGTACTGAGTACATATGCATGCTTGTACTTTTCAGAGGTCCGATATTGTTCTATGTACAATCCTTGTTTTATTGATTGCATGTAATAATCTAATTTTTTGAGGTTGTGGATTTGGGGTTCTTGGGGTTTTCATGAGCTGTAAGCCATAATCATCACAATTATGACAAATCACGGCTTGAATTATCTTGCTTTGCATGTAATGAGTCTATCTCATATATTAGTTTCACCTTTTAAGTTGCATTAGTGAAATAAATGAACTTTGCACGATATTCTAATTATTCGAGTTTCACCTGTACTTGGAGGAAGATGCACTGGTAGATGCACCCCCCCTTCCGCCAGCTCCAAACCCCACTACTTGATCTGTCTATTACTACTTTAATTATTGTAGACATTAAAGTTTTATGGCTGTTTTTGATAAACCTTGCATGATTGCTGAATATAATTTGCTTGCTGAACCTGCTGAGCTTGCCTGACCGGTCCGAGATAGAGCTAGGGATACTGATCTGGAGATGTTATTCCATCTCTCATCATCCATCTGGGATTAATCAACTTTTTACAATACACCACCCAGCTTTCATGCCATAACAAAATCGATCTGCATTAGCTACATTGATCTTCTGCATATTTTCCACTGCTCCACCAGCAGTTCACTCATTCTCATTGTAAATATTATTGTGATACTGTGCAGGATACTAACTGCTAAATCCATTACATTGTGATACTGTGCTATTTTGCCTGCTTTTTTTTGTGCAGTTTATTTGTAACCAATGCACATTATTTTGCACCGCTCTAAATGAATCCACATGAGAGTTTATTGTTTGTGCATACCACTACATGTTAGTGGTCATTGTTGATCTTATTGGCTGTTACTAACTTTCATTGCTACTGGATTGTTTTTGTCCATTTATCTATTGTATTTATCCATTTATTGTTTATGGCACTTACTGATTTCCAATTTCATAAAACAAAGGTATTACAAATAATTTGGGGAAAAGAATATTAGATGAAGCAACATTGTTTCCTGACAAAATGTTGTATTTACTACAAAAACAGGTGCAAATAGTTAGGGATGGCATTGAGCAGGGGTGAACGAGAATTCTGTGGTCTACCAAAGAAACTTAACCAACCCGCAAACATTTTCAACACAACTGCGGTTTTATCTAATATTGCCTTTTTTCAGATGCCGTGACTTAACAAGAAAAAAACATACTTTGCATTGTACAGTAAACTCCCCATTATCCACATTTATTTCTTTACATCTTGCTGCTGGCCAGCTACTAGATTCTGCAGTCGGCAGCAGAATGTAAACAATGGGGAGCAATAGCCAGCTTGCTATTGCAAATTGCAATAGCCAATAGAATGCTGGCTATTTTACCCGCCCAGTGAGTAGTGAAGCGGACCTGAGAGAGAACTTTCTCTCTCAGGTCCACTCCTCTGCTCAGTGGGCGGGGTATCATAGCCAGCCTGCTAGGCTATTGCAATTTGAAATAGCCAATAGCAGTCTGACTATTGCACCTGCCCCCTGAGCAGAGGAGAGGACCTAAGAGAGAGTTGCTTGAGAGTTACTATTAACTCAAGCAACCAGAAACTACAGTTATCCAGCACCCCGGATGCTGGATAACTAGGAGTTTACTGTATTTATGAAACAGTTTTGCAAATATATCCAGACAAATGATTTTTTGAAACAAAACTTTAAAGTATTACTAAAAGCATGGCATTGTTTTACCTTAATGCATTCTCTGCATTAACTTAAAACTGCCCAGTACCTTTCTGTGTCTCCTGTGCCCCACCCCCCACCCCCACGGACCTGTCAGCGCTGATTGTGATTGTCGCTGGTCCCTGAAGCGATCCTTTGTCCCGAACTTCCTTGTTACAGGGAGGAGATTAAGGGTAGAGGAGACATGGGCTCCTTCTGTCGTCAATCAACCTGTTGGTTGGTGAAGAGGGGCGTGGTCTGCCACAGGGATGTGTGTGTCTATGGATACACAAAGCCACTTGTGGGCATGGCCGGGAGCAAACATACCTCCATAGCAGCTGCTTAGCCGATGGCAGCACCCATGCAGGGTGCGGGGGAGAAGAACTATGCGGGGGACCCATTAGAGAATGAGCAACTGAACATTTTTTATTAAAACAACAAATTAGTTTTAAAAGCATGGCCCTCCTATTTATAAACATAAAAAATGAAGCTTTATAATCACTTTAGGTTGAACAATATAAACAGCCAATCTGCTAATCAGCCAACTGTGCTTCAGTTTTCAAATCTCATGTCACTTTGTTTGATCTGGCTAAAATGCTTGGGGCCTAAATATGTTTAAGTATTAATACAAATCCCAGTATTATCAGTCCCCTTAAAAATGTGCTTAAGAAACACCTGTGTGTATCTTCACTGATAATGAAGTGAACAGTGTTTCCAGTCTCCCACTGTGCTCAAAAACACTTAAGGGTCTATTCACGAAGCTGCCGAGGGCAGCCGAGTGAATGACCGATCTGAAGTGAAGTGAGCTGAACACTGTCCGGCTATTCACTTCAGGCTGGTACGGCTAATTTCAGCTCAGCATGTTTGGCCGACCCGAAGTGCAGAAGGAGTTCGACTCAGCCGATTCAACATCTGGATCGGCTGAGCCGAACCTCCGGCGGGCTACTCACTGCTGTTCGGGCTATTCTTAAAGATCCCGAACAGCAGTGAGTGAATAGCCGAATGCCGTCGAGTGGCATTTGGCTCGGCTGTTCTGCTCGGTCCCTCAGAGGTACCGAGCAGAACAGAAAAAGAGTTAAAAAAGGTAAAAAAAGTAAATAGCAAACGATTGTGCGGAGCTAGCAGTGACAGCTAGCTCCGCCCAATAGTTTCCTATTGTCCGGCGGCTCTGCTGCTGTAAAAAAGAAAAAGTAAAAAAAAAAGAAAAAGCTCTCCCGGGTGCTCTGGGAGTCTCCCGCTCCCGGCCGCCCAGGAGTGAAACAATGACGTGTCTTTTTTTTCAGGGACAGTTAGCTGTTTAGATATCAGTGTCCCTGGTTAGCAACCAGGGTTAGTTAGGTCTCTGAAAGTGGCCGGAGCCAGCCGTAAGATCACGGCTGGCTCCGCCCAGCTGCCAGAAGCACGGCCAGCTTCGGCTTTCTGCACGGCTCAGCCAAGCTGATGCATATGCGATCGGCTCGACTGAGCCGCTCGGCCATGATCGGGAGCTGTACGGGCTATTGTGAATAGCCCGTACAGCACCCCCTCGGTTCTACTGAACCGAAGGGGTCCTGGGGCCGAAGCTAGCCGAAGGATCGGCCGAAGCTACGGCCAGATCCCTCGGCAGCTTCGTGAATAGACCACAGTTTTCGTCACTGAAAACATGCAGCTGACGAAAATTATGTCGACAAAATTAACACTTGTTAATTGCTATGCTCAGCATGTGTCTCTGTTTGCCCCTAGTTATCACAGGTACTGCTTGGTTTATGCTTTATGCTTGCTGCCTACTCTGTGCCTTCTGCTTGCTCTTTGACCTCGTCTTTGATTTACTATCCAGCGAGGACTGAAGGCTTCATCTTATGCAATCTCGAGGGTGGCACTTTTGTATATTTCTGCAGTAGATACTAAAAAGACCAGACAATGCTGGGGTCTGCACCTGGCTATCAGGACAGCTTCAGAAGAACACGTGCACATGAGCCAATATGCAGGACAAGGGTCATTGCCAGCTGGTTGTGTGTGCATGCACATTTGCATAAACTCTCTATTGCACGTTAATTCACATAAGCATGCAAATTCACGTGGGCATTCTGTACTTATGCCACTCTGTGCTCTTTCACTCCCTGTGTTCCACTTCAGGTGTGACCAGAGGTGTAAGGGAAGCCCTGTTGTCATCTCAGCTCCTAAGCAGGTATATGATACTTGATGAAAGCCTTCTGCCACTTGCTGGGGACACAGAGGGAGAGAAGGAGTTCGACTCAGCCGATCCAACATCTGGATCGGCTGAGCCGAACCTCCGGCAGGCTTCACACTGCTGTTCGGGCTATTCTGAAAGATCCCGAACAGCAGTGAGAGAATAGCCGAATGCCGCCGAGCGGCATTTGGCTCGGCTGTTCTGCTCGGTCCCTCAGAGGTACCGAGCAGAACAGAAAAACAGTGAAAAAAGTTAAAAAAAGTAAATAGCAAACGATTGTGCGGAGCTAGCAGTGACAGCTGCTAGCAACCAGGGTTAGTTAGGTCTCTGAAAGTGGCCGGAGCCACTATTGTCCGGCGGCTCTGTTGCTGTCAGAAAAAAAGAAAAACTCTCCCGGGCGCTCTGGGAGCCTTATGATCGGGAGCTGTACGGGCTATTGTGAATAGCCCGTACAGCACGCCTTCGGTTCTACTGAACCGAAGGGGTCCTGGGGTCGAAGTTAGCCGAAGGATCGACCGAAGCTACGGCCAGATCCTTCGGCAACTTCGTGAATAGACCCCTTAACCACACTCACCGACCAATGTTGTCCACCCTTTTACAGATGAACCACACCAACTTTCCACAGAGATTTCTTTCTCTCCCTCCGGTCCACCGGCATCAAATGGGTTAAACACCTCTCTCTATGCCCTTTTCACCTTCTCCTCCTCTTGCTCCCATTTGCTGTCCATGAATGCTCAAAAACATAAATACAGGCTCCCCATTGTGCAGTATGTTAAAAATGTTTAATAGTTATAGATAAAACACACTTACAAACATATATGAAGATTCACTTTAAAATCACATCCAATACCGTATAACCACGCCTCCCATGCTCCTTGCTTGTGATGCCCATGTATGCCCGCCCACCAGACGCATTTCATCACTTCCGAGTTCTTCCGAGGTGGTGGCGTTTTTCAGTATCCTGACTGCTATACTGTATACACCAGGTAGTCCTCTGACCACTGCATTCTATACACTACTTGCAGATTTTACAGTCCTAAACACTACACTTTATATGCTATATTGTACATTACATACTCCTTATCAAGGGGTTTGTTGTCTTAACAGTTGCTAAATGTAAATGAGTTCCCAACTATTTTAATTAAGTTCTTCTCTAAGGTAGGAATAGAAAAAGTGTTACTTTTATGTGCATATTTTGTGTCCAGAAAAGCAAACATACTAGAATAGTAGTGAAAAGTAGTGAAACTAGCACAGTAATAAGGCCTATTTTGTGGTTACACAGTCTATGACATACTGAATGTGTCCAATATCTGGAGTAAAAGAGACGAGACAAGAATGGCATGAAAAAAACGTAGGTGCGATATAGCAGAGGCTCCTAGTTGGAAGAAATGAAATGATCGTGTTTCTTCAATCTAGACCTTTATTTCATGAAACACGCACATAACTATCACAGTCTCAATGCGTTTGCTAGCTCTAAGATGGCTACTTCTTCAGGAAGCTGTGATAAGACACTTTAAGAAGTGGGATAGCATCTCCCGGCGTGTGTGACCACGTGCAGGAGCTGCTGAGAAGATTTCTCGCAACCTATCTATATGAGTATCACACTCTTTCCTCTACATTTATTTAAAACATATCTATAGCTTTTTACTATAAAATACTATGCTTAGTCAGATCTCTCTTGGGAGTTGTTGTCCTTAATTTTGTTGCTCCTACTGTTTGGAGTTGTCTCTCTTTCAATGTCTACGGTAAGTAGGCTCAGACTTTACCTATTCCTCTTAAACCACTCCCACTCAGAGATGCAATCTGGACATGTGTACCACTTGCTACATATCCCAAAGAATCGCATTCCAATGTGTGCTCAAGGTCTTGCATGATCCTAGCAATACCCCTTGCCCTCCTCAACACATGTGTGCCTTGTCTTTTGTTTGTCTCTGACCAGTCTGGTGCTATTCACAATCAGTGCAAGGAGACTGGCAGAGGCAGAGAACACACAGTAGAAAGGCTTCACACTCTCCCCAGATAGCAAGCAATTGAGCTTCTGAGCCTGATGAAGGGGTACTGCTGAGACCCCGAAAGCGCTTGTATTGGATGGCGATTTGTCAATAAAGGACTTTTTGATTCAAAACTTTTGGTGTGCTGGTGACAATCCTTTCTAGATTGGCAGAGGCAGAGAACACACAGTAGAAAGGCTTCACAATCACCCCAGATAGCAAGCAATTGAGCTGCAAGTTTGAAAATGACTTGCTAAACTATTGCAGCCTTGCCAAGCTTCATAATTGTGTTGCACAATTACAGCAAGTCTGCAATGCAAGTCTCCAGATCAACGTGCTTTGCAAAAGTGATGTACACTTGCAGAGCTCTTGCCAAGACCTGCAGGACTCTTGCTGTAGACTTGCCAAGCAAATTTGCTACAAATTCAAAAAGTGTCAACTAGAACTTGTGCAGCAAGTGTTCTGGAAGTCTACAACATGCCAGGAATGTGTGCAGCAAGTTAAAACAAGAATTACAATTTAACCCTACCACACGTTTGTGGCAAGTTATCCTTGCTATCTGGGTCACTGTGCACTTCTAGGTCTACTTGAAACCTGACTAGTGAACCCAGAGCTGCATAATGGTCATGGAGAAGATAAGACATGTGTATTCAGATTCGGATGAACTTGCTGAATCATGAAATTCCGTTGATTCAGCAGTTCATCCGAATCTGAAAAAACTAATTATTATATGACTGAATATACGAAAATAAAATTTGTTCATATATTATTTTGTGTTATATGGGCATCGCCATCTTGCTGCGTTCAAGATGGTGGCGCCCATATATGCCTATTGTGGGCTTTCAGATTTGGTGGTTCATTGCCTTTTGAATCTGAAACAGCCCAATTATTCATTTCTTCAAATGAAACGAATGAAAATATGTTTCTCTTTTCAATTGTTCTGTCCAAAAAATGTTTTATGCTGTGCACGTGTCTAGAGATGATGATGGGGTGACTGACATTGACTCATGTGTAATAAACCAAGGGGTGAAGGGGGCACAGTTTGGCATTTTCGGCATTGGATGACCTTGTACTGGCAATATGAGGGTTGTAGTGTCAATTGCTTTTATTGTTACCATATAAGTTACAGCCAATATACTATTAAATACTAACAACCAATTATATTAAAAGATTTAAGAAATGGTGAACGTTTAATGTAAGTGTCAGTCATATATTACCCTGTTTTCTTCTAAGCAAAGTGAAGAAATACCAGAAGAAAGTATTATTTAATGAAAACATGTAGCTATGAATAAGGTAATAAGTAAAGGTGAATTATCTATATTCAGTTATATTATGTTTCCCTCTTATCCTGTCATTCAAAATATTGCCTGTTAGAAGTCCAAATATATCAGTGCCCAAAGGAATCTGATTAATGTCTATTTGAATTCTCTTCACAAGGCAAATATAGAGCAGTCCCTAAAGACAGAACTCAGTGCTTTAAAAGTTCTAAAGACGGACATGTCGGAATGAGTTTGTTGATATGATGTTAAAAATCATATAAATACTTTTGCAGCTTTGGATATGCTGTGAATACTATTAAAGACATGCATGCTTTACAGCACTCACTGTGATGCAATTATTGAAAGTACTGTACACAATCCACCATGACAGTAATGTATTATTTATGTAGCACTTTTCTCTCTAGGAAATCAAAGCATTTATTAAATTGGTGGTGAGGCAGATAGAAGGTGAGGCAGCCATATTAGGCACACTCAGTAGAATATCGTACTAAGATCAATATTATACAGAAGCCAATTATCAGAATGGGTTTGGGGTGTGAGAGAAAACCAAAGTACACAGGGAAAACTAATGCAGACAGTGCCCTGACTGGAATTTAAACCAAGGACCCCAGTGCAGCCACAAGTTCTAACCACTAAGCCATTTTTTAAATATATTGTACTGGAAGTAATTGTGTTAAGCTGACCATACACTCTGTGATTATCGTTAGATTTTTTTCGTGCCGTCATCAAACCATCGTTCGATTTCCGCTCGTATACCCCATCATGCAAAGACCAATGTCGATTTTGATAATCGTTTGTTAGCAATACTAACTCACACAAGTTTGTTGATCGACACAACAGATTTTTGTGCGTGCATGTGCAATGTTCAAGTTGCGATTTGTTCGTCACTCATCCTTCGATTTTCGTACGATTCGAAAAACTTTTTCTAGTCTGACCGATCAAGGAAATTCGGCCAGGAGTACAGTAAGAAAAAATTGCTGGGTTCCCATCAACTGATCGATTATGGTTAGAAGGATAATTTGTAGATGATTTCTGAACTATAATCAATAGGCGTATGGGCACCCTTAGAGATTGTAGTCTAAATACTTATTGGGGCCCAGCTTCAGCTAATTAGTAGATTAGTAGTACTGACTGAACAGAATGAACATAGTTTAAGGGCCTGTTCACACGAAGTCCGTTTTCTGTGCTGACCTGATCCGTATGCTCCTGCACTAAAAATGCATCCCAATGTATCCCTATGTGTTTTATGGGCTACAGTTCTCATGTGAGCAGTCCGTTCAGGTTACGACAGAAAAAATACTGCATGTCACATTTTGTCCGGTCAGGAAACGGACCGGAAACGCAAAACGTGTCAAAAACGCATCAAAAATGCACTGCACTGCAGCTAACATACTGATAGCCCCAGTCCAGCAAAAAAAAAAAAGTGGTTTAAAAAAAAACTGGAACACATCAAAAACGCGGCAAAAACGCACTGCATCAGTAGCACCGCGTCTGCAGATCCGCACCTGATCAGGACCTGATATCATGTGAACAGGCCCTGAGGATCTAATGCGTAGCCACAGCCAGCTTCAGAAGGACTTTAACTGGCAGTGTCAGCTTCAGGTAACTATGCATCAGGTGTGGGGGAGGGTGGTATAGTGTTAATCATAGCAGGCAGCAGAAGTGTATCTAATATGAAATTGCACTTCTCCTTTAAAAAGGCATTTGCTAAAAAAAACATAATGTTTGCCATTACTGACTTATCCTTCTAAAAATATTAGTTGTCTGGCTGTTATGCTAATCTAATGGCAATACTGTCTGAACCACTAACTGTAACAAGCATGTAAGGCCCTGTTATGTTACTGCCCCTTTGATGCATGGGGGAAGTAATGCACCTGGTTTCCCTTAGGGGTTCCCACATGCCTTTAGATAGGGGGTGTATATTGCAAGCAGGTGCACAGGTCACAAGTCAAAGTGGATTAGGGACAGAGAAGAGCAGGGTAGTAAGAGCAATGTTAAGTCTACCTGGGACCTCATGAGAGAGATAGGGCCTCAGCAGAGAAAACATAATTTCCCATGTCACAGTGCCCATGTCATTAGGAAGAATGCTGCTTGTTCTATCCCCGAGTGGTCCTGCCAGTGCATGTGGAGAACTCTAGTAGAGAATGCCCTTGAGCGACCCCGAAACTGAACATGGCCAGTCATGGAATGTGGATCCATTTTTTATATGGACTGTTATGCCATACCTCCTACAGTAAACAGGAGTTAAAATATAAAAGTGGACTGAGTTTTGTTTTATTCTGTGGATTGAAAAGTGGCCTATACCTAAGAGAAGTAAAGACTTTGCAACTGGCTTGGTCAGCGAAGGCCTGGGTGGCTTAGGGAAGATAGGTCGGCCGGTCTGGAGGTGGTGATGGGTTCCCTGTCTGAACCATGCATCTTTTAGCCCACAATTTTGATGGTGTTTTGGCCTTGTGTTCAGCACAGCCTCCAATGGATCAGGCCTGTTAATGTGGATTTTGGGACCCCTTACAGCTAAGTTATGTCTAAGTGTATTTGTCTCCTGGAATGGCTTGTAGGTCAAGAGAGCAATTGGATTTCCAAGCACCTGCCACTGGAATGGTTTTACTGTAGGCCTGATACAGGAATTGGCTTAACCTGTTGCCGTCCGCCTGTTGCAAAAAAACGGACGGACGGTGGACTCGCATTTGCGGGTTGCTAGGGGGCGCGCACGAGCAGAAAAAAAATGCTAAGCTGATAAAGCAGATCTGTGCTTCATCAGCTTCTTTTGGGGTCCCCAGGTGACATAAGGTTGACCTGTCAGTGTGCCTTTGCTATTATATAGGGGGATTGTTATCCCCCTATGTAATAGCAATGACATTAAGTGTAAAAAAACATAGAAAGAGTAAAAAAATAAAAGTCACATAAAAAAGTAAACCCCCCCAAATTTTTAAGTCCCCCACCCCCACATTTACGCACACATAAACATAAATTTGCATTCGCGGCGCCAGCATGCGAAAATGACAATTGTGTTTTACATGTTACATATCGTTGCGAACGTTGGAGTGAGAGCAATCATTTTAGGGCCAACAATCACTGATAACACTAAACTGATGAGCGGTAAAAGCTTTTAAAGCATCGCCTATGGCCAATTTTGGGTATTGTAGTTTTTTGAGGTTTCGCGCGCGCGCACAATTTTAAGGCTTGACATGTTTGGCGTCTTTTTACCCGACGTGACCCCGTCTTTTATATTTTACCAAAACATTGGGTAATAATAAATGTTTTATCATTTAATATAGGGGAAACAGTTTTTTTAAAAAAAATTCTGTACTTTTCCCTTAATATAGTAAATAATAAAACCCCCCAGTGGTGATTAAATACCACCAAAAGAAAGTTCTATCTGTCCCCAAAAAATTGTATAAAATGTATTTCAGTACAGCGTTGCATGACGGAATAAAAGTACTGCAGCGCTGAACATTGAAAAATGGCCTGGATGGGAAGGAGGTTTAACACCGCGGACTTGAAGTGGTTAATAACCTGCCACAAGGGGGTGCATACAAGTAAGAGCATTTGACTTCACTTTGACATAAAGTATATATTGAATGTTTTTTTCCACGTCAGTGGCTCAGGATATACAGAGTTATTCACAAAAGGGTGAAGAGTTTGGAGAAGGCAGGAGAAGTGAACAATCTAGGCCAAAATAGCTGATTTGGAAACATTCTCCAATTCAGCTCACTTTGCAGTTCAGCTATGTTGTCCTAGATTGTTCACTTCTCCTGCCTTCCCCAAACTCTTTACTCTTTAGTGAATAACCCTGATAATGTCAGAGGATTGGCATGACTGCCAGGAAGGAGTTTAGTCATTGAGGCCTAGGGGTTTCTTACAGCACAGGCTTCCTATTACACCTTCAAAATATAATAAAACCTTAATTTAATAAAGAAAAAATGTGAACTTCCTTTTCCTTTGCAGTACGTGCAGGATTAGGCAACGCAATGTTACGACAACCAATTAGAATTCATCTTCACTTATTTTACAGCTATAATCTGGTTAGCTGCCTTAGTTTATTACTCTCTGTACATCATTTGTCCTGCAATTTTGATTGCCTGCTACAAAAAGAGAGGTGCACTTAAAAAATATATTTTCATTGTTATTATGTGTGTTAAGCAGTATCTAGCTTACCCAAATAACAGCAAGACAGTAAATGGAAAATATTTTTTTGCCAGAACATAGAATAGACTTTCAGTAACAACATATGTATTGGTTTAGAAATCAGAGTTTTCAGCACTCCGTCACTAAATCCCTTGGCTTGCTGTATCACTTATCCTTCTTTCCCCTGAGCTGTTGAACAAACTTCCATCTAAACACTCCAACCTGGCTAAATAACAGAAGCAATTATGTTCAAATTAAAATGAAAATGTGTATGTACTTTGAAATTCATCTGTGTACAGATAGCGAAACATATAATTCTCTTGGTGAATGCTATGTCAATATAATATTTTTTTTGACTTTTAGATATTTTACATTAAATAAAATCATTTTTATGATTGTCATTTACGTCTATTGGTGGAACATCATACTCTGTTGGGTTGATTTACAAAAGAAGTAGAATGTTCACTTTGTACAGTGAAAGTGTTCACTTCAATCACCCAATCACATGCAAGGGAAATTACTTGAAAATGTCCGTGCACATGATTGGGTATTTGAACTGTACATGGATCCATTGGGTTAAGTTACATTTTGCACTCTGTAAATCAGCCTCCTACTCGGCAACTATGTGCAAAAGCAAGATTTCCCTCCATAGAATGAATTATGTAGGCTAAAGGGATGGATTCTGCTAGGCTATTTTAATATGATAGTACAAAGAACAATGAGGGTGTTCAAACCATAGTAATCAATGGCTATAGAACAGCCTAGCATAGCAGAGTTTAGATTGGGGTCTGATTTTTTTGTGGGTTACTGACATCATTAGTAGAGACATATTTCTGCATAGTCAACATAGGCCATAGCTTAGGGTGACACAGCTGAGAGGGGAAGCAGACCGACACCTAGGCATCATGCTGCTGTCAGTAATGCTTGTGTATATTTAAAGGTTTCAAGCTGCCCATACACCTTACAACCATTGCACGACTTTCGTTGATTAAAATTCCGTACGAACTGCCCATTTTGGACAGGCAGATTGTGCTTCTGATCATCGCAAGCCCTCCCCGCTTAGGGGAGGGCTTGCCAATGCTTGCAATGCTGAGCGGGCAGTGTGCACTTGCGCACACTGTCCCGTGCCGCTTTCGTCTTGCGTTTGCGCTACCAACCCACCGAAAATCATGCGATTTTCGGCGGGTTCTCTAGCGTGCAAGTAAGATGAAAGTCGTGCGACCTTACAGTAAATGTGGTCCCACGCTGCCCATACATCTGCCGATTATCGTACGAACTGCTGCAGTTGTGTTCTGTTCATGCACAGCACCACTAGATTTCAGCTATGCACCAATTTGTGATTATCTTTAGGAATGATAAGGACATTGATTTTATGGTTTATATGGCATCTACTCAGATCATTCATGTTTGCAAGACATCCGCTTGGAATTGATTCAGCACAGGCTATAGCACAGGTGTGCAAGCAGAACTTTCAGATATCAGTGTGCATGGCTCAAGAGTGTGTGTGTGTTTTTGTATAAGGCCCTGCCTTATAGTACAAAGAAAACGGCAGCTGTCTTTTGAAAGGAAAGTAAATGTTTGATCTTTTTAAGATATATCATAGCCATCATTATTCACTACTGGCGTGAAATATATTTCTGAAATTCCAAGATTGTTTTTTCAGATTTTTAAAAAAGTTTTGTAAGAAATTCCAAGATTGTCTTCACACCTGTATATCCAACTACCCAGTCAAAGATTTTTTCTTTATTTTTCAATTCTATAATTTTTTTGTTTACAGATCTAATAATCTACTGCTTGACAGAACTACAGTAAGGGCCTGTTCACATGAGTTTCAGGTCCTGATCAGGTCCGGATCAGGTGCGGATCTGCAGACGCGGTGCTATGTGTTTTTGCCGCGTTTTTGATTCGTTCCAGTTAAAAAATTAAAAAAATAAAAATGTTTTTGCTGGAGTGGGGCAGTATTTTTTCTGTCGTAACCTGAACGGACTGCACACATGAGAACTGTAGCCCATAAAACACATAGGGATACATTGGGATGCATTTTTAGTGCAGGAGTGTACGTATAGGTCAGCACAGAAAATGGATGTCGTGTGAACAGGCCCTCAAATCCAGGAGTTGTAGTCCCCATTCCAATTTTTCAAATGTGTGTTTATGTTTTTACATTTTTGTGGGAATTTAATTTAGAGGTATAAACAATTGCAATTAACATTTACTTACAAAGGTCTCACTTTGTGGCATAGTTGCTTTTGGGAAAAGAAGTTGATTATTTTTTTGAGTATGAAAGTGTTAAAACTCTATCGGGTTTTTATTGTTTGCATCCCTGTTGGGGAACGTCTGTTCTGGTGGTCAATAACAGGGATGTATAAAACAGTAAAACCTGATAAAGCTTCCAACCCTTTCCCACTCTGTCCAATAAGCTGCTATTGCTGACCTCACCTTTTAACCTTTTAAACATTTTCATTGC
>NW_017308591.1:86096-99730 GCF_000935625.1 Nanorana parkeri | reverse complement strand
TTGTAAAGACGTATTTTTTTTTTGTTTTAAATAGAGAAGGGAATGGTTAGAAGCCCAGTCAGATTTTACTACTATCCGAGACACTTCCTGTTCTGTAAACAACCTTTTATCAGAGAGGAAGTGAGGAAGTAAAGAAAATGTTTCCGTGGGGATAATTTTTGTGACTGTATTACATTAATTTGACCTCCAAAGACCTTCTAACCTGCCAAGCTGCCATGACAAACACATAGAACATGCAAAATCACTTGTAACCTGAAATGAGGGAGGACAGGTGGTACAACTTGCTTCCTCTGTTGCCTTTCCAGAATGGACTACCAGCAGCCCCTGCAGTTCCTTTCAATGCAGCACCTTCGAGCTACCTGACATTCTCCTCCAATTAGGTAAGATCCTCTAATTATTCCCCATCCTTAATACTTTCTCAGGGGACAATTTCTCCCCACAGTCATGTGGCCCCTTTGCGGAAAATCTCCGGGTCTGTCTATAAAAATAAATCCTGAATGGGCTTCTAGCATTTCCCTACTTGTCTAAGGGTCAAGACACATGTTACAATCTGACCATTCAATTTTTGTACAATCAGTTTTAGATTTACCAAATCTATATAATAAAAGGACCTACCTAATCCATCCAATCATTCTGCAACCAATCAGACAGGCCCTTACACTACATATAGTAATTGCAAGAACTTGCGCTAATGGAGTTTGAGGATAATAAGATGTTTAATATCTTAAGATGTTTAAAATGATAAATTGTTGTTAAAATATTATTGTTAATAAAAATTAATACACATTAATATTGATAAAAATTGTGTGAATTTTAGTTGTTCTAGAAGGGTATGGGAAGCTGCTGAACTAAAGCACTCGGCCCCTCTCAGCCAGAGGGCTTCCCACAGCCCTCTGGCTGAGAGACCTGGGTGATCATATCAACCAATTCCACTGTTGGATAGCCACACAATACCACATGCAGACATCCCACCGGGGGGACCCCTAAAAGCAAGGATACTTCGTTTAAACACCTCGGGGAAACGGGAGACCCTTCCTTCCTTGAAGTCCGATTAAGTGTGGGAATTAAAGACGGAGCTCCAGGCTTACCTTGATGAAACAAACTGGTTTAACATCTTCTGATCTGGTGAGTGCATTCCCTTGAGGGGATTTTCTCCGCATTTTTTCTTCATTTTTTCTTCGGTTCTTTTTGGATTTTCGTTGGACACATTACTGCACTGAATTTTCACTGTGGAAGTGTCTTATATTTATGGATTTTCAAAGACTTTAAAAGATTTGGACTATTCAAATACACACCTATAGAAGTTTATTTTATTTAAACAGTTACACATTGTTTGTTGTATCCACTATTTATTAACATAAATCACCCACACTTGATACATATATTCACAACTTATCACAGTTTAATAACAAATATTTTATATATTTTTATACATCATTGATCATATTTAATAGATTATTATCTGTTATACACAATTATTCACATTGATTTAAATGTATGATATTGATTTTTTGAGATACACCCTTTATTGAATTTTTGAATTACATTTTTATCTACTCTTCAATTGTATGCTTCAAACCTCGATCCCAACGTTTGAGTTCTCTTATATCCACTTTTGAAGGACGGTTAGCGCTGTACGTTTAAAAAAAACACCTTACACTACATAGTTGTTAGTAGATCTAAAGAAGATTGTACAAACAGATGGTAATGTGTGTGGTGAGCTTAAAGGAGAACTATGAGGTTAAAGCTGTTCCCCATATTTCTCCTTAGGGTAAAGGGAGGACACAAACTAGCGCCCTCCCGTCACCCTAGGTTCAGTATACCGCGAGCTATAGCTCGCAGTATACTGAGACGCCGCAGCTGAAGCGGATCCCGACAATCATTTCTGGATCTGCCCAGCTGCGTGACTGACAGCTGGCTCTGCCTATCTAGAGGCAGAGCCAGCTGTACCCGCCCCCTCCCCCGTCCGTTCCGCCAGTCAGCGCTGGCGGATCGGAGTGGGGAGGGTGAATCCAGCACCTCCCATGTCAGGGCAGAGAGCTGTGGCAGGATCGAGAGGTGAGAGAACGCCGTAAAGTTGGTGGTGACGCGATGTCATCAATGAGGGTTGAGGTGACTTTCTTTGAATCCTAAGTGTTGTGGTGGGTGAGTTCAGGGTCGATCTGTTCAATTTGGAGATGAAGAGATGTCCAGTTTTGGCAGCTGATTGGTGTCCTGGGGGCGATGGTGCGTATGTTTCGGCGTAAGGGCTGTTGTGGTGTAATGACAGTGGTTCCTCAAAAATAGTCTTGGGCTGATTGAGGATGTCCTGTTGGGGCTTTACCCCAGTGGCAATACAGGGGGTCTGCCGTTCCAGTAGTTGTGCCCCTGAATGTGGCCGGAGGTGTGTACTGGTGAGGCTTCTCACTGGTGAGCCTGAGTGCTCATAAAATCTGATCCGCAGGTAGTGGTATGGAGTGGAGATGGTTGATTCAAAGGAGTGTGGGAGGGTAAGGGTTAACATTTGCTTACACACACCACCAGGATGAAGGTGAACGGACGGGAAGGTGTGCATGTGTGTTGCGGCTACCAGGTACGGTGATGCTGGAGACTTTTATGCCTGAACAGAAGTGAGGGGAAATCTTTCTATCAGTCCTAGATAGTGGTAAGACTTGACAGGGGTTTACACTTTCTGGTATGCATATAAACATTTCTATTTTTTTATTATTTTATGCAAATGTTTCTACAATTTCACTTGCATCTATGTTCTTGATTTATTGATTTCCAGACTGTCCCAGTCCCAGAGGTCTTCTCTGATAACAGATTTTCCTAAAATACCACATATATAGGGAATTAGACATGCAGATTTTGTTTCATTTCAAATGGATATTCGTCGGAATTTAATTAAATCCAGACATTCAGATGCATCCGAATTTCCACATTTTAAAGCGTCCAAATGTGAACGAATCCGAATGTTCCTTTAACAAAAACTTTAATCCGTCCAAAATCTTGTTCAAAGTGAAATTAAATCGGACATGTGACTGTTCTCTGGCAAATCAGATGGGTTTTTTGGCTGTTGGGGGTCGCATTACAGGCATGGCCCTCTGACTTCCTGTTGTGGATCTTTCCGGAATGAAAAATCGCATGGATATTTAAAATAACAATAATGGACAATTCGAATTTCAGTTCCAAAATCTGTAAAAGGAAAGAAATAAAAATCTGAATCAATCCAAAATGAAACATTTTTTTTGCTGGGTTACATGTCTATTGGGAATTAAGGAACCAAAATACAATGACTGGGACAGTAGCTGCAGATTGAATGATCGGTGTAATAAAGGTAAGCTTAATGACATACCATCTAACTCCTTAACAATTCTCCACAATCTGCAGTTTGTGGAATGCTTCAAGACAGATCTGATGCAATACCACAGTAAGTGGGAGTAACCACTGATAGCATCATTGTTACTGCTATCAGCCCAGTCACTCCCACCACCTAAGAGAAATCATTCTCAATATGTCTTACTTACCCTAGAAGTGCATGTTTGCTTTGGAAGCCAACCTTTCCAATGCTCAGTAAATATATACTATATTGGATGCATGTCAGTAATTGCAGTCCAAGCTAATTATACAAGCATTTTTGGCTCTGCCTCAGTGTATAGTATAGTGCTGGATCTGTTCTCCTGTTTATCACATTTAGGCTTGTTAGGGCATTGCCAAGCCAGAGAATGACTCACAAAGATAAAAAGGGAATGAAAAATGGCCTATTGTACATATTTAACATGAAGCTAATATTGTTTGCCAGCCTGGAGATAACATTAAATGCGTATTTGTAGGTGGGCTATTCTGTGTTACTGAGCAGTTTTATACTTATAGCTGAACTCCAGCCTTACCTTATGACAGTTGTACAGGCTCTGTGCCTGTGCTTAAAATGCTTTCTCTGATTTTGATTCTTACTGTTTGCATTAGAAGATGCAGAAAATCAAAGAGAGCCTGTCTCATTTCCTGGCTGAGGACATCCAGCATTATCTAGTCCATTCTTCCTTAGTCTTACTGTCCCTGATCCACCCTGTTCAGGTTCAGCATCACATGTGGGTGTTTCCTAGTGCAGTCGGCATGTAAATGCAGTCTGCCTATAAATGCACATTCCTTCAGACTGACATGCAGCCATCGGGGCATTTTGACATTTGCACAATTTCTCCCAAGAGCCAGCACATTTCTTGCATCAGAGCCGAGGCCTCTTGAGAGGAGTATTGAGGCATGGTACTGTGATGATTTTAGGAAGCTACAGTATGTACAGCCAGTGGTGTCACAAGGCGAGTGCAGGGAGTGTGGCCCGCACCCAGGTGTCACTATTGCAGCGGTGATAGAGATGCACAGAAACCTAGTGATGGACTCACTGGTTGTTAATATGTAATGGAAACAGAAAGATTTTATTTAAAAATGCCAATTTCATCTCAATAAATAATGGGGGTGGGGAGAAACCAGGCAAGGCAAAATAGAAGCACATTTAACTTTAGCTTCGATAAAGGATGTATGAGTATATGCAAACCCAGTCACTAAAATCTCATATAAATATTTGTAGCAGTGCCGTCCGTCCGTTTTTTTACTACGGGCGGACGGCAAGAGGTTAATGTACAATTTTGATTTGTCTGACCACAGAACAGTTTTACATTTTTCAACAAACAATTTTAAATGAGCTTTGGCCTAGAGAAGACAGTGGCATTTCTGGATTATGTTCAGGTATGGCTTCTTCTTTACATAATGGATCTTTAACTTGCATTTTGGATGACACAGCATCTGTGTTCACAGACAGTGATGGACTACAATCTCAATACAAATTAGTAAACTAAACATGAGATTGTAGTCCATCACAGGAGTGTGCTTGGAGCGGTGGTTACTTTACAACACACTCAGGGACCATGGGGAACAAAAGTATCCACCCTCTAGAAGGAAGGACAGTGCCAGCACCAATTCAGAGAGGATTTGAGGATCTACAGCCAAGTGATATACAAATAAGATACATTTGTGTTAATATTTAGGGTACTTGAATGTATTTTTAAGATTTAACACCTGCCTTTAGTGTCACTTTAAGGAATTATACAGGTGCTTCTAGACACATTATCCAGTAGACTCAGTATAGCCACAGGTCCACCTTACATGGGAAAAGAAAGCAGCAGAGAGAAGAGCATAAACCATCTCCTCACTACGCCACACTACTGACAGACACCAGCAACCATCCTAGTATGCCTTTGCATGTTCCCTTTGGGCTGTGCTCTTTAGCCTTTCATGAAAATTCTCTTGCAAAGTGAACAGCCTATCTGCCTTCAGTAAATTAACCTTTTCCATATGTCTACACAGAGTTTTATGTCCAATTACATGCATCCCTTGTAATAGGAAATTCATCTTTCACTGAGCTCTTTATGTGTAAGGGGTTGCTGGGGTTTCAGCTTTTTCCTTTTAAAATCTTGGGATTATAGTAAAGGCGGTCTCCAATATAGCAGTAATTTTAGGAAAGTGTTTGAAAGGCCAACATCTATTTCTACAAAACAGACACAGAAACAGACAAATGGCTACACATAATTTTGCTAAGCTACTTGCAATGTATATAGCTGAACTGAAATATATCTACTTGGAGGGCTCAGTCACACCAGATGTAGTGCGATTCTGGCCAGAGCGCACTGCATCGCATTGCAGCTGGCTCACTATGTTTTGGGGCAGGAGGGGGCATGGCGGTCCATTGAAGTGAATGGCACCGTAGCCACGCCCTCCGGCCGCAATGCAATCGGCAATGCAAGGCACATTGTCCCTGCGGTCCGGTCCGAACAAAATAGTGCTTGCAGCATTTTTTTTCAGACCGGACTGAACCGGACTGTTAATTCTGATGAAGGGGGTTTGCCCCTGAAACTCGTCAACCTTGGCTGACTGCGGCTGGTGATGTGACCGGAGGCAACCGTGGTACATAGTTGGGACGATATCATGTTGGGTTAACAGACAGTGTAGCCTCTTGTTTGTTGTTAAAACGTGATGAAAACATTTGCTTGTGAGTACTTATATCCCTTGTTTTTTTTAAATGTTAATAAACGATTTGACACACGGAGGTGGCGCTCTGATCACTTTTGTTTTCTATGTTCATTGTGGAAACCCCAGAGCCTTGGATGCGCAGCCCATCAAGTCTACGTGATAAACTGATAAACTGTTGAAAACTTTGATTATGCAACAGCAAGTGGTTCAGCTGGCAACCATTAACGGCAGGAGTTAAAGAAAACTGTTTGTCAGCATAAATTCATCAGACCCCTGAATTCACCGGGAACCCACCATGCACCAATCTGAGCTTCATCCCTACTCTCACTCTTTTATTGTACTGATTACATATAAGAGCAAAGTCTTGAACAACTTTAGGGGGAAAAAATGGTTCTCATCCGACTTGCACTTATCCATCCTGTGTGTATTTCCCCCCCCTCTCAGAAATCATACCTGAATTCACTGTCAAATGATCCTCCATGGCGTCTCTTTAGGCAGCAGTGACTGTGATCTAAACTGGTTTGTGATCTCTGTTCAGCCAACTGGCCTTGTGTCTGCCCCTTGAGTCATCATGTTATACTTGAAGGCTTCAGCACTCTCTGACTCTCTGGTAAGTAATTAGGGCTTTTAGGTAGTTTAAAAAAAATAAACAATGTTGATTAGGTTGATGGAGAAGGAAAGGGTATTTTTTCCTCCTTGGAAATTAGCAATCTAACATTTCAGTAAAATTAAATTAACAAAACTCTCTGGAACAGAAAAATACTTTGTGACATAAATTACTGTCACTCTAAATCAAATCGTGATCAATGACATTAAAATAAATTAGCAATTATGTGAAAGTTTAATAACAAGGTCTACATTATTAGGTGCATGCAACGGTAAAACTGCTAATGACTCACTGAATTCTGTTCATTGAGTCAAGTTTAGTTTTATGCAAAAGCATTTTGGCCGCTTTAAAATATTTTTAATGCTTTTTATTTTTCCTGACAATTATTGAACTATAGGAGTTCAAGAACAATCTCTTGCACATGCTTTGACTTTGTGCCACAGCTATTTTATTTTATGCAGTGTTGATGACATTGTCCTCATCAGCTAACAAAGTTCAAGCCACTCAAGTCAGAGCGCTGGGTGCTTGAGGAGGTCACATACTCCCATATACTCAGAAGTACCAGGTATTTGGGATAGCTCAGATGGAGCAATGGAGCAGTGTGGAGCTTATGTTGATTGGGGGTTGTTCTTGTATAAGTCTCTCTAAGGTACTAGCTAATAGCTTGATTTTGAGGCTAAAAGAATCTACACTTATGTTTTCAGTATATTTGTTATTCAGCAGTTTCCTTTAACACCTTAATGACAAATTGAATCTAATCCAGTAAAAGAAAACAACAGGATTGTATTCCTCTTATATCATTAAATTGATTTTACAGCATCCCTCTAGGATGATTGTGTTCCATAGGAGTGGAAAGATAGAACTGGAGGTGGAAACTGAAAATACATTGTGGTCATTTTATTTGTTTAGAATTAGGGGTTAAATGTTGTAGTCAGTATATTTACCCAATTTGGATAACATTTCCCCTTTGAATGGTCTAACAAAAGTACCCCAGCTTAAGAAGAAAAAACATTTTCAGCAATGGTGCCTAACTGTTGGGGCCCATTTATACCAGGATGATACGGCACAAATAATGCATGTTACGGTCCAGTTGTTTTGATTTAGCCAGGACCTGCGGGAAGACTCTGACAGGTGCCGGAACAGGACCAAAGTGCCAAAGAGCGTTCAGCTCAGTTCACTTTGGCTCGGTTATTCACTCATATATACTGTATATAACTGCCTCTGCTTGAGAAAGTCACTAATCATGACAATGAAACATGTCACGGTCTCAAGATATAGCTTCCATGCCACATTTCCTGGATTTTTTCAGCCTGCGCTAGCTTCATATCCAATTTGTATGTACATCTACAAGTGCATCTCAGCAAACTTACACACCTAGAGGGGGTGAAGTATAATGCATATAAACTGTATCTTATTTATCTTATTTTGCCTAGTCATATTGGCAAGTTGACCTTAGAAGTAATTAGGATTGAGCTTTTGATTGATCCTGGTTACCTATACTATATTTATCTGCAATGGCTTCATCTTTATCAGTCGTGCCACCGGTGACTCTCAGTAAATACTGGGAATATCACCTAGGGCCCTAGACCATGTTACTGCACATTGGGTTATGTATATATGTACTAGCATTTGATTTGGGATGAAAAGTCATGATTTTCTCAAGTTGATGAGACAATAGTATCTGAAATTTACAGAGGACTATGGTGCATCATTGGATCTGGAGAGACTTTACTCAATTATGCTAAATACTTATTGGCAAACGTATCATCGGACGATAAATGTAATATTATAACCTACAAGATTGTGTGCCTGATATACTGATGCAAGCTGGGCAAGTATTGTTCATTGATATAATTTAAAAAAAAACTTTTTTTTTTCTCTGACTGTGAGAACATGGACATAGATTACAACTTGTGTTCTACTATTCATCACAAAGTTTCATTGAGCCATCTTTGCAGTACGTGCTGGATATGGTAGTGGATAAATAAATGGCATCTTTCTACCATTGGTACTGTCTAAATGCTGATATAATTATGGTTTGTGTTATTATCAGGCTATTAATATATATAGTGTATATATACACATATACACTATATTGCCAAAAGTATTCGGACACCCCTCCAAATCCCATGGTCAACTGTTAGCGGTATTATAACAAAGTGAAAGCAACTGGAAACAACAGCAACTCAGCCACGAAGTGGTAGGCCACGTAAAATTACCAAGCGGGGTCAGTGCATGCTGAATCACACAGTGCGCAGAAGTCGCCAACTGTCTGCAGAGTCAATAGCTCTGCAGACCTCTAAAACTTTGTGTGGTCTTCAGAATGGCACAACATCTGTGCTTGGAGAGCTTAATGGAATGGGTTTCCATGGCCGAGCAGCTGCATCCAAGCCTTACATCAACAAGTGCAATGCAAAGCGTTGGATGCAGTGGTGTAAAGCACGCCGCCACTGGACTCTAGAGAAGTGGAGACGTGTTCTCTGGAGTGATGAATCATGCTTTTTTCTTGGTTAATTTGATTTTGTACAATTGTGGACACCTGAAGCTTTATTAAAACAAAATTGTCATATCTAGATACAGTATATGTGGTTTACAGCAGGGGCTGTCAAAGCTCCTCCCCCTTATATCCTAATACAGTTTTGCAGCCTGTTTAAAAGCAAATGTGTTTCATAGCCTGCAGAGAAATGTCAAAAAATGTTCCTTATTTCAAAAGGAACTTTATTATCTTTGAAAGTAATTTATCTCTTTTGCATGTTACCTAAGATGTGAAAATGTTTACCACACTTTAAATTTAGGTCCTTAGAACTGTAAAACTGAAAATCTGTAGGCAGTTTAATCAGGTGTTTTATTCAAGTGTTTTGTAAAATGTTAACCCGTTCCATGAATGTTGTCCAAAGCTGCCAAAATCAATTGTTCTATTTTGTTGTTTTATTACTAATTAATAATTATCAAGTAAGTCTACATTTATAACTCATTTAAGATAGACCAGACAATGAGGAAATGCAGTTCCCTGGCAAAAAACTATGGCAAAAAGCTAGGTGACCATACATCTTCCAATATTTTTGCACAATACAGTTGTGCCATGCTCTGCTTGTAATTATTGATTAGTAAGGGCTTAATAACCAAACAAAACCTAAACAAAATTAGAAACTACAATTTTCAGACATGATCATTGTTAAACAAAGGATTTTTTTTTACATTTTGGAAGTTTTATGGGATCATACAAAGTATAAAACATAAACACTAAAATCTCATATATTCTTTACCATATGAATGTTTTTTCAAAAGAAAAGATCAATATATTTAAATCTGAAGCTTTCCTTAAAATAATACGTCCATCTGCCATTAAAGTGCTTGTCCAGGAGGTCAACACAATGTCCATGTCTCCCAATTATAACACAGATATCCAATGTGTACTACAAGTTGCTTTTTTAAACACACATTACACAGTGTTGATTCATTGTTGTCACCATCAGGAAACCGACCCACAAAATTGCAATGTAGCCATTGCTGCAGTGTGCATGTGGACAGGAAATGGATGCAGAAAATCAACAGCACTGAGAAGTTACGAGCAGTAAAAAAAATGTATAAACAGTATTTTCTAAAAAATATAAACTAAAGCTAAGTGAATGTCATTTGGTTAGGGTTTAGATCTCCTTTAATTTAACCTTTCTCGGGTCCATTCCTACCATACAGTAATGTGAGAATTTTGTCTAAGGTGCATGAAACAAGACCAGCTTCTTGTCTCATGTCATGATCTTTTAGCTATTTCTAAGGACATGTAAGAGGTAATGTAGCCATGAAGCAAGGTCTTCTCGAATGTGGGAGAAACCCCACTTGTTGACATGCAGACATGATGCAGCAATGAGCTAAATAAATTTAATGTGCAACAAAATGTACAACAAGCTAAAGTTATTCATGTACAACAATCCAAAGTTATCTGGTATCACTCCGCCTGTCACAGTAACTGGCGCTATAAAGGATGTATCGGCTAATGCGGCTCTGCTCTCTCCGCCGCCGCAGCCTTGCTTTCTACAGCGCCAGCTTCCTTTGCCATCAGGGACAGCAGTACCAGCGGTGCAGCAGTGGGGACTTCAGACAGTGGACAGTGCGTTAAAGTACGATACCATTTACCAGTGCAGTACCATTACATTAAGTAGTGCCTTCAGGGGGACAGCAGTTGGGGAAGTATGGTACTGGAGTGCTCCCTGTCACTGAGCTGGCCAGAGGAAGTCCCCTGTCATCCCCTTAATATAGTATGTCCCTGCAGGCTGATACCATCTCTCCTACTCTTCAAGTTCCCCCTCACATGCTTCCACCAAACTAGGTCTTGATTTCGGGGTAGGTGTTATATTACAGGATCAACAGCCTGATTATGCTTGTGTTCATGTTATGTTCCTCCCCTGTTCCCCCTCCTGTTGGGTGCTAGTTAGTACAGTCCCTAGCTAAATACTGCTTGCCTTTCAGTTTACTGTTCAGTTAGATTCATCTTCCAAGCAGGGACAGGGTTTGGAAAGTCACTGGGGTTGATTTACTAACCTTTTAAACACACCACGAACATGTATACACCTCTGTAGTGTGTTCCCTCCCAGCATGATCTATGGGTGGAATCTAAACACCTTTGTAGTGTGTACACACCCAGCAGGTGTGTTGTGCAAAGCCAAGCATGAATTACAAGGTGATGTTGTGTAAATTAGCTCTATGTTGTGTTGCTTGCATTGATGAATGCAGGAATGTAAATGCATGAGCTAACCATTTTTGTCTAAACTGTGAAGCAGCATTATATATGCATCATGTGCATGATTTTTCCATATATGGCATTAGTGGAAATATGCTTTTAGAGACTTTTTGGTTGATAAATACGTTTTGCTGTGTGAAAATCACACGCACCTGGTGCGTGCGTGTGTTTAGGTTAGTAAATCCCCCCCACTGTGTCTGATTTACTAAGGGCAATAGGCTGTTGTCTTTGCAAGAGAATTTGCACTTTGCAAGGAAAGTTCCCCTTTAGCTTAGTGAATGAGGTGAAGCTCTCCTCCATCATTCAATCATGTGCAAGTAAAATACTGTTTATCTAGTTTCCTTGTACTTAATTGGGTGTTCTTGACAAAGTGAAATTTTACCACATTCACATAGTTAACAGCCCATTTGCCTTTAGAAAATCAACCTAATTGTCTTCTTATACTTCAAAAGACTGAAAAACATCCTTTGTATTGCACTTAACTGACGTAAAACTATGTTAGAATCCACTTCTGTGTCTTATTGAAAAATGAAGCTGCCTGTGGGTTCTGACAAAACAGTTGAATGTTTTAGAAAGCATGCTTCCTTATCCCTTTCTAGCAGAGAGGGAACCCATCTAGATTATTCAGTCTGCAGAGGAAGCCAATGTGTGCAGGCAGTGCTGGATATGTCATAATTGCCCCCTATATTAAATGTTTTTTTTTTTTTTATAAAATAAGAACAATTACATAATAATCATGTATAAAAAATTAATAAAAAAAATAAAAATGTATATAAATTTGACCAAAAGCCATTATATTAGTTCTGGATGTAGCAGATTTCATTATTACCTGGAGGTGCAGTTTAGAGTTGTCCTCTTTTTTCTCCAAAGAAATAGTAACTAGTTTTTAAATGTGTGATTTCCACAATCATTGCAGATCCCAGTGGTGGCATGAAGAGAATGTGTTTGCAAATATTTGGGATTGATGAAAGATTAGTCTTTTATATCTATAGAAAGGAGAAGTTCTGTTTACTGCTCAATAACACGCTTTGAAGGAAGTGAGATTGCTATGCTTTTGTGCTTGGTGGAATAGGATATGACATATCTACTCCAAGGGATTACTTTTAACAAAATGTTAGCTGGTGGACCCAAATTATTAATATTGCAATTGCAAGATAATGGACACAAATGTGAAAATGTGTATAATAGACCATTCTAGTTTCTTGAACATGGTTAAAGGAGAACTGTGAGGTGAGTGATTTCCACTCATCCGCATAGTAAGAGCCAACCTGTGACAAAGAAACTGTCACAGGTAGGCTCTATTAATCAGGAAGTGAGCGATGACTATCAGTCACTGCTCCCCGCAGGGATTCCCCCACCCCCCACTCTAGATAGGCAGAACCAGCTGTCACTCACCCAGCTGGGTGGATCCAGACAGTATTGCTGGGATCGGTCCCGGATGCAGCGCTCTCAATATATTGCGGGCAATAGCCTGCTATATACTGAGCTTTGGGTCACGGGAGGAGGTTAGTATAAGTCCTCCTGTGACCCTAAAGAGAACTATGGGGGAAAACACTTACCCCATAGTTCTCTTTTAAGAGTTTTTATAGACAGTGGATGAGTTCTTAGATGCATAATAAAAGAGAAGGGAGTCCATAATTAGATACACATCACAGTGGGGGGTTCTTAGTTAAAATGGAACACAATAGAAGTGAGTCCATAGATATACTATATTGCAATAGGAGTAAAGTATCTTGAGTGTTTGGATGCTGCTTCCATCACAACCACACACATTCCAACTGTTATAAACATTGAAATACCTATTATTAACTTAGCTTGTATCAGTTGCATATACAAAGAATAAGAAATCAAGTCTTATGAGTAATATAAAATAAAAGTTAAATATAAAATGGCTTCATTTCAGTATGGAGGTAATTTCCCCTTCACTACCCATACTCATTAAGACTGCCAGGTTTTATCTCCAATTTTGCTATTTTTATATGCAGTGCTGATGTACCCTTCCCCTTTTTATGGAGTAAAGAGAGTACTCACTGCCAGACCCTATTGTCTGGTGCTTAAATTGGTTGTATTACTTGTCCATATCAGGTCATAGCTGCCTTAAGTCTGCTCTCATTCTATTTGACAGCAGACATTTCAAACATTTCTTCCTTTACATGCTTACTTTTGCAGTCATCGTCTAATATATATCATACTAAAATGTATGTCACCTATACAAAACAAAAAAAATATCTAAACAGCAAGTATATTCCTGACTGTGTGTTACTGATATATATATATATATATATATAT
>NW_017308591.1:67522-85007 GCF_000935625.1 Nanorana parkeri | reverse complement strand
TATATATTTATTTTTAGGTACATTTTGTCACAGAGCTGCAGGAATTACCAGTGTGAAGTGTTAATGGCAAGCCTAACTAATTTTAGCAGTTTGCTTCCTATACTTCTGCAGCTAAACCCTCAACAAATCCACAAACAAAAAGTGGTACCATATGGCTTTCTCTAATTATATGGGTTTACTCCTGACCCAAATATGGATAGTCCTATGTTTATAAATTCTGGTAAAATAAATGTGTGGTATCTAGAGATGAGCAAACTTATCTTCAGGGAAACACCATTTTAGACGAATTGATTCACTCAGTAAATTGATTAGGTGTTCTTTAGACCCCTTACAGGTTTACCTTCATAATGGCGCTATGCAGTGTCATCCTTCAACATGTAGGGTGCCCACAGTGGAGCACAAGTTCCCTGCACCTCACCTTACCATTGGTTAGCAGTTGGATCTAATAGGGATTCTGCTTGTATTTAGATAGATGATCCATTGAGGAGCCTGCCCCTTGAGATGAAAAAGTCCTAAAAAAGAAATACTATGTATTATTATTATTATTATTATATTGTTACTTTATTACACCGTATTATGATGTCAACTGAATAGTATACTTTATTATAGCACCAGATACATGAAGTACAATAATTCCTTATTAATGTCTTAACATACCAGGAGTAGGGATTCTTGCCTCATAATCATCCATGCCCTTCACATATAAGCAGGAACAGTGTGTAAATACTGATACTTATGTAAAGTTCCAGTGTACTTGTACCTCAAAATTTAATACTCACCCAAGTAGATTGCGGGCACAAAAAAAACCCTTTTTTCGTGTGTCTGCAATCTACTTGGGTGAGTGTTAAATTTGTATTTCCTTGCCAACAGATCAGTATGAACTTTACAGTGTCTACATATTTAGCTGATAAACTTGTTCTGAAATATATGATATTCTTTAACAACTAAAATACACAACTGTCTTCCTAACAGCAGTGGTCCTCATGTACCAAAGTGTTTTAACTATCTATACTGGCCTTTAACAATTGGTGTGATTCAAACTCACATTTTCTAACCATCATTTTCCAGATATAGCTATACCAGAATTGTTAGTTGCAAGACAGATAGTGCTTACTAATCCAACTTCAATGCAAAATTTGCATTGTGATCATTTAATATAACACTTAAACAGTCATTCAGTTAAGTTACAGCTGAGCTGATTTAGTTATACAACCTTTATGTAGTTTTTCATCTTACAGTGGTAATTCTGGATGAAGCTCTACAACCCTGCACTTAACTGATGATTACACAAAGAATTAACATTAATTACTTTGAATGTGTGGACATACTGCAATTCCATTGAATTAATTTAATTAGACTTTTTGCAGTAACAGTAGGTGGGTGAAGTTAGTTAACAAGGAAATTAGAGTTTCCAGGATTCATTTCAAAACACATTATTTGAGGCACAGAATAGGATAATTAGTTATTTTCATGATATATTTTGATTAAAAAAAATTGCATATTTTACAGAACAACTTTCTTCTTGGTCAACAAGAGCTGCCCATTTGTGTCTCAATCATGAACTGCTGGGAGCTAGTGCAACTTTTCTTTCCAACTTTGGAGACGTTTCACCGTATGTTTATAGCAAAGTGTTTTGTGGTGAGAGTGTGTAGATTTGTGTTGCTGAAGAATCTATAACAATAACAAACATTTTCAACTCTCGCACATTCTTCATTATCATTCAGATGATAAAGGTTCATTCAAACTTGTATGTCTGAAAGCCATACAATGGTTGGCTTTGAACCTAGCATATATATATCAATAGTAAAAGTGATCTTTTTTTTCCAATGTCCCTTGCTGCAAGAATGTTAAGAATGTGACACACTGCAGGTGCCATATGCTGACTCTATAGATCAAGAGCTGAGTGATCACAAACCACTGATCACTCAGCTCCCCATCTTCTCCCTGCAGAGAGCGGTGACTGTCAGTCATTGCTCCCCACAGGGATCCCCCCTCCCATCTCTCTGTTCCTTTTGTCACCCAATAGCAGGACATGCCTGAACAAGGACATTTTTGGAACATACACCAGATATTTTATTAATAAAGCTGCAGATATAAACATTTTGAAAATGGCTTTTTGAAAGTAAATTAACATGATAAAGCATATGTGAGATTTTACAGTAAAACCCTTTACGATGACATGTGGGTCTAGGGATTGAAAATTTCGGAAGCCTGTGTCCTCAAGGCACAGTGATTCAGATAGAGTAAAACCATTTTTGCTGTGGTCTACTAGTCTATTGGGAATATATAACAGATGTATAGTACCTTTGTGACACGTAACAAGGAATTGGTGATAGCATTGTTGGCAGACATCTGTTACGGGACTTGTAAGAGCGGGTGGTAAGCTCTTTGAGTAGGGACAGAGGACCTCCTGAACAAAGTTATTAGTTAATAACTGAGAAATAAAGCTCATACAAAAAAAATCTAGGCACATCCTACATAAGTTAGGTGCTGCTTACAGCACACTGGTGGTTAGTAGGCCTCACTTTCATAGAACTAAGCCAGTCTACAAGTAATTTCTAATGGCGGTTCTATTTACAGCCAGCCTATTTTTCTTCTTGGTCTGCATGGTTTTTCCTCCTGGAGCTGGGCTGTAGAAATTTGAGCCTCAGCTGGTCTATTTTCTCCATCCACAGCAATGCTGACCCCTTCTTCCACGTCTGCTGCCACCGTTTGGAACTTCTTTATACGCTGACTGGTTTCATAATTTCAGCTCCTCTCATTTTCAATGAATTTTAAAAAAATACTCAGCTCTCTCAGTTGCAGGTAGCAAGTAGTGAGGGTTCTTTTAATGAGCATTCAGCGGACACACTGTGTACTGCTTTCATCTGCCTAGTTTGGAACTGGAAGTTATTTTTTACATCACCAACTCTTTAAAGCATTGACTAAAAGAAAAAAATATTAAAAAACATACATAACATTGTATATAAAATATATACATTTAAATGTACTTTTTTTTTCTTGTTTTCATTACTGAAATTCATATTTTTTGACACCCTTTATTTAGAATCTTCACAAATTCCTAAAAATAAAAACACCTACTTTATATATAAAAAGTCAATTTCTATTGTTCTGCAAATGAGAACACATGAGCATATGGAATTTTTGAGTCCAGCATGTTGCAGTACACTGTATTGGCATGGATAGAATGTTACAGTCTCTATTCTCAACTAAGCCTGAAGTTAAAAAAATTGTTTTCGGTTACTGTTTATGCTGAAATTGTTAAGAGGGCTGTATTTACATTCATGGTGGTCATGGGCTAGTCATTAGGGCATTAAGATAAGGGGAGGAAGAAACAAATGAGCAAATAAACTATAGAAGGAAATATGCAGGAATGTGGAGAGTGAGAACACTCACTACAATACAAAAAATATTAAATCTTCTTACTGTCTTTCCTTTGTTTTGAAGTAAGTTGTTTGTATAGCAAAAAAAAGAGCTGTGAATATATTGGGTGTGATGAAGCCATGGTCACTGAAATGTGTTCCCAATTTTCCACACCTTATGATGTGTCTTGGAGTAGGCAGACAATCAAAACACGAGGCAGTGCGGCTTTCACATATTCTGCAGAAGACGTGTATCTAAAACCTCTGTTTTTAACCTCAGCGGTTAGATAAGTTTTTTTGCATGCTGGCTGGTGAGTGTGTTGGGAAACTTTTTGCTGTTGGAGTAGGCAGAGTCTGCTGACAGGGATGACATGGGATAAAATCCGCTGCTCTGGAGAGGCAGGACTTCAGTCCTTGGTTTCAACATCAACCTTGTTTGGTGACCACATGTGACAGGATCAAGAAGTCATCACTGAGTACTCCTTTTGGCTACATAACACACTTGTAAATGTGATTGCAATCCTTATTGTTTTTACCTTAAGATTGAAAAGTTCTACACTATCCTGATGTACTTCGTGATTACTTTTTGTATCGCTCTCTATATACTGTATATACATACATTCTTGTGTTTTAATGCATGTAGTCTAGCTTTATATAACCTCAGAAGAATGGATTTTTGATTGCAACTCTACTGTTAAGACCACATCATCTCTGGACTGTAAATAGCTGTGTAGTGCACCCCCTAAGGAGCAGCATACAGTAGTAAAGCAATAGGTCTCCTCTATGATAAGCCTCAACAATGTATCTAAAGCACACCAGCACACCTTGTAAGGTTTCAAAAAGTTTTACTAAGCAGTGTTGTGTTAACTTTATAAAGGTACATACAATTATAAACAAAAACTGACATACAGAAAACACGGTAATGTTTAGACAGGTGCTGATATTACTGCCTATCTGACTTCCCACATTATACTGAACTGACTATATTAAATCTCCTGGGAGGGCTTACTAAAGTTATCAAAGTTCTCTGGAATTACTTAGAAATGTACAGAAGGATCTTGGTGTTTCTCAAGTTTTTCTAGAATATCTTGTTAGAGTTTGTGCTCCTGTGTTTTTTGTACCAAATTACACAAAGTGAACCAGTCATTTTTTAAAACACAAAGCCATTATTTTATATCAATAATTTTAAATGGTGGCTGCAATAAGAAATAACCTAAGATGCTCATTTTCTAACGATTACACAGCATGGGGCGAAAGATCAATGGCAGCAGTTTCAAAATAACAAATTGTTCACTCTTAAACCAAAGTTGTAAGGATTCAGCTTCAAAAAACACAACACAGTCAAATTTCACAATATGTAAACAGAAAAATGTGGGACACAGAAGAAGAAATGCATATTTTGTAGCCAACCACTACTTGTCTTGTTTATGTGTGAGATTTCCAGATGAATAGAAATTTGTATTTTTGTTAAACTGTTTGAGTAATTTAACACTTGCTAAACCATTTGTCTGTTTGTTTTAATTATTTTTTGTAAAAATTAAATAATTGTAGTGTCTGCAAAACCTTTTTTATTGTAAATAAATAGTCCTGTAAAATGGAATAGTTTAATTATAGAAGAGAACAGAAGGATAAGCTTATCAGACTGCTGCTTCCTCATTGTCCAAATCAACAGTCAGAGGCAGGGGGCCGGGAGGGTGACCAAGCTTAATTTTATAACTGCACCAGAGAAAAGTTAGGTCACCAACCTGACTGTGCTATATGGTGAGGTTGTCTACATTGTATTAACCCCTTCGTGACTGACGACATACAGTGTACGTCACCAGCATCGGGGCTGTTTAAACAGACTCCCGGCGACTTTTGCCGCCGGGACTCTGTTTAAACTTGTAGAGCCGACTGTTTAAACTTGTAGAGCCGGCTGGGCTGCAGGAGCCCAGAACTGACAATGGGTATCGTTTTACTCGTTGTAACCTCATCTTTTATATTTAATTTAAAAAATGGGTATTTTGTTGTGTTTTAGAGCATTTGATTAAATGTATCACTAAATTTTGGGGTTTAGTAAGGAGTTGCGCTAATATTGCGCAACATAAAAATTTGCAACTACCACCATTATATTGTATAGGGTCTTGGCATTCAGAAAATATATAATGTTTGGGGGTTTTAAGTAATTTTCAGGCCTAAAATGTGGAATATAACCTGGGTGCAAAAAAATGAAAATAAGGCCTCAGTCATGAAGGGGTTAATTGCTAGAAAGACATACAAATGCTTCAACTGGTAAAACAGCATCCATATATGTGTGTTACTGTTTTTCTAGTTATTTGACTGGATTTCAGATTTAACAACATTCATTGAGTAATAACATGAACTTACACAAGCAGCCACTCTGCGGTTAGCTTTTGTAAGTCTTTTTAAGCTACTTTTAGAAGCAGAGTTTTGTTTAGCTTCATATAGAGTTTTAACATCATTCACATGTATTCTACAAGGGCATATAGCTACCATTTGTCATTCACAGTTTCCACTTTAAAGTTATTCCCTACTTTCACTGAAAATGTAAACCTTTCTACTCCTTTTATACGTTTTAATATTTGAGAAATAAAGCCATATTCTAAATACCCAGCTAAGAAGAAAGTTGATTTTAAAAAGTAGGCACAGTACCTTTTAATAGTAATGCTGGTGACCAAAAAGAGCATACCTATTTATAGAACAGTCAATCATTCTGGAAAACACCTTTCAGAAAGTTAGGTTTTCAAAGTCTGTTTATAGTTAAACCTTACCTCCACATCATTACAGTCATTATAAGTCTTCATACCATAGAAAGAGACTTTGTGACATATACAAGGGCCAAAAATAAATCCAATTTTGGTTGTGCCAGGAATAGTTACATAAGATGTATATTGATTAATCACCAAATGTTGCATTTGCAGCATGTATTTTAGAAAGCTAGAAGCCTAATTTATGTTAGAACAGTGTTTTTCCAAGGTGTAGGATGCATGTTATTAGAGTACTCACCCTCATTCCAGGTGGTTTTTCATGGTGCCTACATAGCACAAAGAGCCAGGTTTGGCACTTACAGCTGAATCTTCACAATCAAGCTCAGCAGGGCATACTTCCTTTCAGAAATAAACAAGAGGCTGCCTCTACCTAAGAAACATTATAGAAAACATATATTATTCAATCTCCAGATCTATATCCTTGGCCGTTTTGGTGATGACAGAAACATATTATTTTTCCCAATACTAACCGCTCAATTTTAGATCAACTGTGTGTGAGCTTGAAAGCAATAGAAATCTTTTATTATTGTTTATAATTGACAAAATGGGCTTTTGCCATCATAAATGTAACTTTACAGACATAAAAATGTTCCAGATTTTGGGTGACAATATTCGAAGCCTAAATAAAGAATTATTTCTTGTGCTGGGAACTCCAGAGCCTCTGACGTTTTGTCAAGATGGTTTCCCCAAATTAGGAAATATATTAGGGATGCACCGATATATCGGCCGAAAATGGAACTTTTGGCATAATGCAGAAAGTGCCATTTTCCTGCCGATATGACAGCGTGTCAGAGAGAAGAGCAGGGTACACACACTCAGCGATCAGTTATCGCTGAGTGTATTGTAGATAATTGAGATTCTGACATTTTTTTTTATTTCGGTTTCGTTTCGGTTTTAAAATTTCCATTTCGGTGCACCTCTAAAATATATTTTTATTGTTTTCAATATATAAAATCTACAAACACATTCCTCAAGTCCTTATGAAATTACGGAACAAGAAGTAGACCTGATGTGTTATGCTGGAAATTAGAAAAGACTGCCCAGATTTCAATTGGAAGAATAGGTCACCAGCACTCCAAATATTTAAAATGAATAAGTCCTTTTTATTGGACAAAAGTGTCACAGAGATCAAAAAAGATCTGGTCACATCTCTTGCCTTGAGGAAGGGACTCTGCGCGGCCCCGAAACGTCGGCTCTTTTTTGATCTCTGTGACACTTTTGTCCAATAAAAAGGACTTATTCATTTTAAATATTTGGAGTGCTGGTGACCTATTCTTCCAATTGTGTATTTTGCACGGTGCCATCCGTGGAGTTACTACAAGCACCATCTTTTTCTACTGGCCGGGACTGCTGAAAGGTGTGCGGAGAGTATCCTCACCAATTGCCCAGATTTCAATACATTTCTGAAAATAGAATATATATATATATATTCACTGCTGTTTTTTATAGCTCTAATTTTTTTTATTAAAGAAAGAACTTTGGACATAACCTGAAGGTAATTTATAAGTATACAGAGGAAAAAAAGGGAAATGTACCCCTTTGAGTACTAATATTCCACAGAAAGTGCTCCTGGGGAAGGAAATTACGCCTTTTTCAGTTAATATATAACCTCAGTGGTCTTTAGAAAACTAACTTTTATAGACACTGCAATTGCATGAGTAAAACTCTCAGAGGTAAAAAAATATTAGACTGGAAGGGGGCGTGGCTTGGCATTGGCCGGGAGCAGACGTGTTCTCTAGAGCTCTGGCGGCATTGCAGGGCCTAAGCACACGAACCAGCAGCTCTTTGCCTCCTTTCTCTGCTGTGATGGGCAGATTCAGCAAGCGGCGGTCCCACTCACCTGCCCACAAGGCTTCCTCCACCAGGAGACTTGATATCGGGGATTTTTTCCCAAATTTGAGTGCAGCCAAGATGGCGGCGGTCCGGGAGCAGCACTGGTTATCATCACCAGCATCCCCACTGGACTCCCTCCTCTCCACACGTGCTAGTGAGGACAGAGAGACCCCTGATCCCAGCGATGGCGAGGGAGATGACAGAGATATCCCCTCTGCTTTTCGTGAGTACTTTGCTCTTTTACCTACTAAAGGGGACATTGAGAATATGTTCCATAACCTGGAATCCACACATAAGCAGGAAATGGCTGAGCATAAAGAGGGGTTCCAATCTATTCATCAGCGTTTGGATGTGGTGGAAACTACATTATCCCCTGTTACTGTGGCACTGGGAGAGCTGCAACATATTGTGCGGCAACAGCATGTGACTATTCAATCCTTGTGGACTCAGGTGGAGGACCAGGAAGATAGAAATAGGCGAAATAATGTATGCATTCACTGTCTCCCTGAGGCTACTGGTCCATCGGATCTGAAGGCCACGGTGCTCTTGATCTTTAACAATCTCCTCAATAAACCGGTCTCTGACCACATTGAAGTGGACAGGGTGCACAGAACACCAGGCTTTCGCAGACCAAACGCGACACAGCCACGTGACGTATTGTGTAGAGTACACTACTTCTCTGTCAAGGAAGATATCATGGCTAAGGCCCATGCGACTGGCACAGTGGACTTTGATGGAGCACAGCTCTCATTGTTTCCTGATCTATCTATCTAACGCAGGGCCCTGCCTCAAAGGCATTACAGGAAGCGGGTTACGCCTATTGATGGGGATTCCCGTTTCACTTATCTGCCAGGAGGAATGGAAAGACTCACTTGTTTCGTGCTCCTGATGACCTAGAGCCATTCCTCCGCGTGATGGAACTACCACAAGTTACCTTAGACCTCTGGCCTGACGTCCCCTTGCCCCCTTTGACCGTTGTCCCCTTCGGAGATCAGTGGCAGTTGGTCTCCCCGAAGCCGCGAGGGGGGCACAGGTCCTCTTCTAAACCAACACCCCGCTAATGTTCTGAAAGCTTCATAGAGGTTTGCTCTTCCCCGACCTAGGCCTAGGTCGCATCCCCTGGGACCCCCGATCCTTTTTGTTTGTTCTGGTTGCAGACTTACCCAGAAGATCCAAGTGCCTGCTTGAACTGCTAAGAGGGTGCTTTGTCAGGAGTTACATTGACCAGCACGTCACATAGACCTGAGTATTCCGCCTTAGCTTTGTTGGCGAACGGGAATGCCACAGTTTAACATTCGGTACCCTAGCGGTGTGTTTGCTGTGTACTACTGGGATTCTACTATACTGCATGCTTTGTCTTGGCTCCTTGCCCTTTTTGCACTTAATTTTCTCCTCATGGAGATTTTTGGGGGTGTGGTTCCAAGAGGGGGTTCAGGGGAGTTGAGGTCTGCATTGTGGCAGGTGCTTCTTCCATGTCACCTTCTCGGAACAGGGGTGTAGGGCGGACCTCTTGGTTATGTTATATTGGATACTGCCTGTTGTTTACTATTTGCTGCTGGTTCTTTTATTGTTTTTCACATTTTGGTTGTACAATTTGTTTTGTGACCCTGGATTGCACAGGGCTGTTGCCTCCCATGGACCCCACTAGGAGGCGCTCTTGGAATGCAGTTGCCTTATTGGCTTGTGTTCCCAGACCGCACTTGGGGATGTGTTTCCCTACCTTTAGTTGGTACGGTACTGCGGAGGTCTGTCCTCCTCAGCTCATTCCTTCTCCTCCTAACACTGTTTTCTGTCCTTTTCTATGTGTCCCCTCTTCTCTCTCTGTCTATTGCTTTGCCCGATATGGAGCTATTGGTCAGGGTCACTGTAACGGTTGACGTCACTGTAACGGTTGACGTAGTGCTCTTTTCCTATGGCTGACTTAAAGCTGTGTCCCCTGAATGTTCAGGGCTTTAACAACCCTAAGAAGCGCTACCAGTTACTTTACAATATGCACAAAGCGAGAGTACAAGTTTTGTTTTTACATGAGACTCGCTACCGGTCCTCGGCTGTACCTAAACTGCCCACTAGATATTTTGATAAGTGGTATACTAGTAATAACCCGGATAAGGCTACTAAGGGGGTCGCCATAGGGTTCCACTCCACCTTGCCTGTGTCGGTGATGTCGGTCCTTACGGATCCCGAGGGGAGGTACCTCTTTATTAAGTGCTCTATTTCACACAGGATACCACCCTTCAACCAGGGTGAACAGGTCCCTGAAGGTGGCCCTCCCGTCCGTGCTTCCAGGTTCAATTTCCTCAGCTAAGAAGGGCCTGCTCAGATTTTTCATGATGGCGGCTAGGGCAGTTATACCGCGACACTGGAAGTCGAGTACTCCACCTACTACCCATGAGTGGGTGCTTGAACTGAATTCTGTATGCTGGATGGAGGATGGAGGAGCTTACTGCGGCTTTGTACCATTTGTGCCAAATTTAATGCTACTTGGAGTGTCTGGATAAATTTCTGCAGTAATTCACCAGGACCGTGGATTTTGAACCCACAGCATCTGCCATGAGCTCATAGTAGCGGCAAACCCATACCTGCAATATTGCATGTCCAGTCCTTGAATGCATTTACAAATTTTAATCCAAAACTTACATTTGGAGGAAAGGAAAAGGTGGAATACCCAGTTCCAGTCCAGGGCCCAACATATAGGAGCACACAGAAATGTCCTCTGTTACGTCATTCTAGTTCTCTAACTATAGCATAGGGCGAATTACTTGAGGCAAATTGCCTGCAACAGGGTCTCACTCTCTCACTGAGACCTCTCAAGAGACAAAATGCCTGCACAGAGGGAAAAAAAAACTCTCTACAAGGACTCCCCAAACTCCCCAAAAACTCCCCCAAAATCCCCAAAAGTAGAAGGCAGAAGGATCATTCTAGAACTGGGCTCAGCTGTTTTGTTAGAACATTGTCAAACCCATTGTTAACAATTGGTCAGATTTCTCTGTATCACACTCTTGTTTCAGAAGTTCCGAGCACACTAAACCAATTCCTGTAGATAATACAGCACAGAAAGTCCATGAGCTCTATCATCTATAAGAGGCCTTGTAAAATAACTTATTAGTGTAATTATTGCACCTGCACTCCATACAGTGTTAAGATCTTGTAAGGTTGTGGTGCTCGCAGTGCTACCACAGATGGCGACATATACAACTTTAAGGTAAAGAAAATCACCAGCACAGCACAGTGATTTTAACACTGTAAAATAACTAACACAACACAAATGGAGTAATGTTGTTAGCGAATGCATCCCTACATCAGTACATGTTACAAAGGACAAAACAAGCATATAGTCAGAACATGTTTCCTTCTTTCCTTACATCTGTGCCATAACAGTTCACTCTTTTCTGTTTCCACCCCACTGCCAGTTTTCCTCATTAGTTAAAACATTTTTAAATATGTATAATTTTGTCCTTGCCCATTGTTTACAGCTTCCACTTGCTCTTCCTTCAATGCTTTCTTTTCCTTTGACTTTCTGCCATATTGCTACCTTATTCCATGATCAGTACTGTGACTGTTTCCTTGCTAGTTTTTCTATGCCTATAAATTCTTTACAATACCAATCAATGCTGCATAACTCTCTATTGTGTCATTAATGTCAATATCTTACAGGACTTGCTGCCATTTTGCCTGATCTCATGTCAATGATTTCCAAAATGTAGACTTTACTCATCAAATGTTTACATTTAAGACTAAATGCCTTAATACCTGTTTCCACAAGAATATTTTATAGTAAAACTATCTGTGACAGGCAGGTAGAATCCATGAAAAAAAATGTTTTGTCCTCAACAGTTTTACCTGCTCTGATAATAAAACAATTGTAATGATGATTATGCAATAAAAGTTGTAAAAACTTTGAATGCAAACTAAGCATGTAATACACACAACAAATTGATATCAGTTTTACTATGATAGTATAATGCCTTTATGTACTAGGAAGGAATTATTTAAAACATAAATATTACCAAATGGACAGGATTGCTTAGCTTTACTGACCCCCCAGTTGTTTCTACGTATATAAAGCAGTTGGCTAAAGTACAAGCTAATTACCCTATGACCTAAACATCAATAATAGACATGGAATCACTAACAAATAATTGTCTGCTTAAATATTTCCCCTCGTACCAAAGGTCACATACATCTACAAAAGATTTGTCACCCCTTTAAAGATTACACAGTACACTTGTTTCATAAATAGAAACAACAGACACCTTTATGCATGCCATACACAGCATACTCTGCCCTCCTCTTAAATATTGAGAATAGATAGTCCATATACTTCCACATTGGCACTTCTATACACACTTAGAAACTAATCTCTCCTAAATAAAATAAAAAAAAACTTAACCTAAACATTTTTAAGAAACACATTTAATTTTCTCTGCATCATCTAGCAAGGCTCTATTAACTCCTATATTTTCAGCCATGCGATGCTGTGAGTAATTATTCCTGACTTCACCTACTGTATGCAGTGCTAACATTCCGAAATGTTATTTGTGATGACATGACATTTCTACCTGAGTCCTTTTTCTGACTATTTTGAGCTAACTTGATGTGTTAGGTTGATTCAATTGTTGAAGCAGAATAGTTTAGGCATGTGGCTGCTGCCGCTGCTGAATCTTATTTACATGACCAGATGGCAGTCACCATTATATATACTTACATTTTTCACTGTTAGGTGGCTCCATATGAAACAGCACACCATCGACTGACAGCTCTGCCTTCCTGCAGCAGCTTGGAGTGTGATATTACTATTTTGCTCAAAAGACTGTAAAAAGGGGGAATTGCACTCACAAACACCCACAATTATGTGTACAAAAATAATCTTTTTTATACAGCAATTGGAAACAAAAATAGAGAAAAGGAAACAAACAGCATTGCATAACATAATTAAAACAATTAAGACATTTCTAGATACACGGTGTATCTAGATTCTGACAGGTTGCACTATCAACATAGCGGGATGCTCAAGTTCTACCTTTGCAAAAGCCACCTTCTCCATTTCTGGCTTGATGGGCTCCCTAGTTCTGCAGCTACAATATCCATTCTCTCCTGCCCTGCCATGCTGTGCTAGTCTCTAGTTTTGCAACTGCAACACCAATCTTCTGCCTTAATATGCTGGGCTGTCTAATTCTGCAGTTACCAATCTTCTGCCTTGGTCGCTGGGCTCTGTAGCTTGCCCCGCTCTAGAGACATAACCCTGCACGGAGCTTATAGGCTGCACTTCCCCGGACTCATCACCACAGAGGTGCCGATGAGCACGATGACATCTGGATCTCAGCCCTGGGGTCCTGCGGAGATTTGGGTGCTGGTTTCCCAGCGAGGTCCGGCGCACGAACTGCCAGTGCATCCGGACGAAAGTGACACACACCAATACATTGCACAGCATGTAGACCAGGAAGAGGAAGGAGCTGCAGCCAGCATATATGTTGGAGTAGGCGACATAAGTGGACACGTTGGTCCCCCAGTCAAAGAAGCACCAGGGCCAGGAGTACTGGCAGTAATTTATGAATCATTTATAATATAATTTTTTTTCTCTTACCTAACTGGTTTGGGGGTAGCATTTTTTTGGCGCCCCCCTGGAAAGTGCCGCCCTAGGCAAATGCCTAGTTTGCCTTGCAGTAGATACACCCCTGCCCCCACCTACCAAAGGGTTTGTAATTCTGTCTATTCTGTCTATTTTTCTACCAAGATTTGTATAGCTCTGCCAAGCAGTGCAGCATGGCTGGTGACCTGAATTTCTTTACTGCAGTTCAATAATATAGCTTGGACACTTTACTGCCCCAGCCTATGATAAGACAGTGAAAGGACTGTCAGCATAGTCCTGTCCCTTTTCAAATCAGAGTGCTGTTGTACAGTCGATTACAAGAGGCTGAGACACAATCAAATTTACATTACATTACACAATACATTTAATGATATTTAGAAAAACAAAGGTATTGCACTATTTGATGTTTTTTACATGCTGTGAGGGAGCAGCGTGGCTATCTGTTCCCCCACCATGGCGATATTATGATCTGTGTCTTTTTGACAAAGGAACTCCACGAAGTTCAAAATTGGATCCAGCTCATCTGCAACTCTCTTGCAATCCGTTCACCAGATGGACTTCTGATACACTGGGGGGGATTTATCAAAACTGGAGCAAACAGAATCTGGATCAGTTGCCCATGGCAACCAATCAGCATCTCTCTTCAGTTTGCTCAGGTAAGATTTGAAAATGAGACAGAGAAGCTGATTGGCTGCAGTGCAAATCTGCTGCACATCTTGTTTGCTCCAGTTTTGATAAATCCCCCCACAGTCTCCACTCAATCTCTGTTACAACACTATGCAATGCATGACCAGTATCTTTGTCCACTCAACACATGCTCTGAAAGAAGATTTCAACCCGGGTTGTTTTTTGAATCATAGACACATGTACATCACCTCTTGAGCATAGAACTGTGTTTCATTTACTGCTGCTGTGTGCAGTGAGTGGAGACTTTTTGAGTACAAGGAGGTACTTTGATCTGGTGGGATGCAATGTTTTTAAGAGAAAGTATATAAGGGCGTTTGTGCAATATCTGTGCCCTTTACAATATTGGAATACCAATCCTGTTTGCAAGTTTGATGGATTAATTCATATGAGCGTTTGGATGGTTGTGCCGATATCAAGATAGAAATCAGTTGATACAGCCACCAAACGAAAAGATGTCCTAGCATATATGGAGTTCTTATATAACTGCTGGATTGGAAGGACACATGTACCTTACATGCAATGTGATACATTATTTCCACTTAGGTAGTTATACAATTAGTAATATGTATTTGTATACAGTTACCATGAATTGATTCATAGCTGGGATCACAGTATTACAAATGGATATATATATATAATATATGAAGCTGTGGTCAGGGTAGATGGGATAGATATTATTGTTTAAATGTCTGTTGTTATATTAATATATATATATATGTGGTTTGATGTATTAAGGGTATATTAAAACAATGTAATAGTAATTTTGGTATTAGTTGTCCTATATTGGGATCCCTTTATGGGGAAACAATACAATATTTGAGATTTAAAGGTTTATGTAGCTATCTCCTCTCCCACGTTTTGAATTATTTTTTACATTTGCCTGGATTTCAGCTTTTGAAATCTACCTGCTGGCAGTTCACACCTACAATCTGATTAGAAAATCAATTTTTTTGTACCAAAAGTGATTGCTACCTTTTATGTTCATTAAACATTGTGCTTGAATTTTAAGCGAAATGGTTGCTTCTTGTTCCATCCCTAACAGACTGCAGCTGCCATTCCTTACTTCATGTACATGGTATCCCATGTTTTGAAAATGCTTCTAATATAGCCTTTTGTGATGAAGCTGCATTAACATAGGATGTTGAGGCTGTTTTAGGAAAGAACTTGAGAATCGTGAAAAGCACCAGCACATAATAAGGCATTCAAATTGAAAAGGAATGTGCTTTTCACATAATTACATAAGTGAGTTGATTTGAATAGTCACACAATTTTTTTGAGTGAAGATTGTCGATTTATTTGGCCAATTAGCCTCATTATTTCCCTCCAGCATACAGTAATCTTTGATTTTTTTTTTTTTTATATTCATGAAGACTACAGGTTCAGATAATGAGGGACATTTAGCCATCACTGGACCTTTGCTTTATTTGTTGAAATACTAATAGCGGTGAGCTAGGAGAAAGATACATTTTATTTAAATAACATTTCTTTGCATTAACATCTTTGAACAGGTAAATCATTCAGCGGTTTACTGCAATCTACCCTTGTTATTCCTGAACCTCTGCTGCTCAGTTGGCATGGACCTTCCTAAGGAGTTTGTGTGTTTTGGGACAGGAACTTATTTTTTATGCGAACTTGCTAGGTATTTACACAGTATGTGGCCTGAGATTCCTCAATGCACTTGACATCAACTATAAGTGAATCTGACCAATGTGTGTTGAATCTGAGCTTCCCAATCTTGTTTATTATTCTCATGTTCCACATAAATCTATGTACTGAATATTAACTGTCTTTAAAAAGCCTGTATGATCAACTGGACAAATCCTTCAGAATGCAGGAACGTGTATGCTCTTAAGCACACCTAAATGCCTGATTCAAAGTTCTACTCTGTTTAGAAAGCTTGCATCTTTGAAATCCGAAGTCTAGTTAAACAAATAATAGCCCAGGGTATGTAAAAATTCAAAGCAATAGTTACATTTCCATGCAGATCTGACCCGCAGTAATTCCTTTCTGCCTCTACCTGTCACTTCTGGGTTGGCCAGTGCAATTCAATCCACTTCTACTGAGATCAGGCCTTGAGGGCATTTCATAATGTTGGCCTTGGCCCATGGAACAATGCTGTAGGCAGCAATGCCCTGTTATTACATGATGCCGCTTTCTGCATTTTTCAAGACCTGCTCACTGCCAGGGGAAGATGAGTAGCTCTGATGTTATACACCCGGACCAAAAACAACTAGAAAAAAGGTGTGTGTGTGTGTGTTAGAGGTATATATTGGAGGTGCACCGAAATAAAAAATGTTAAAACCGAAACGAAACCAAAATGAAAAAAAAATGTCAGGGTGAAACCGAAAATGTTTTTTTTTTTACTTTTTCAATTTTTTTATTATTTTATTTATTTTTTATAAACGTTTAAAGTTTTTTTATATTTTATTTATTTATTCATTTGTATTAAATATTTTAATTTTTTACTTTACTTTTAGGGGATTCAGGGGAAATATTAGGGGTCTAAACAGACCCCTGATATTTCCTTTTTAAAATAGAAAAAGAGATTGAGAACACAGAGTCCTCAATCTCTTTTTCTGCAGCCCCTGTTATAAATGAACAGGAATCCTCTATACTGAGTGTTCCTGTTCATTTATAAAATGTGGAGATAGTGTGTTTACTATAACCAAAATCATGAATGTACACTCTATATAATCAGGCCAGGCGGCAGATATAAGTACGGAACCTTTAATCCGATCCAAATTTGTGAGCAGGTCCAAAACAGGTGAAGTAGATAATTTCCGATTCATTCATAATTTAGGATATAGTAAACCTACTCTGTCCTCAATTATTTACAAACACTCAGCGATCACTGATCACTGAGTGTTTGTACCACTCTCCTTCCTGTGTCAGTGAGCGAGCGGAGCTCAGCCTGCTGTGACAGCGCTGGCTGTCTCTGCCCACACACTGCTCTGCCGATCTATGACAGGAGGCTGAGCGATGCGGGGAGGAGAGACGCCGGCCACTCACAGCACTCTCCTCCCGCAGCATTCAGACTCCTGTAACAGTTTCTCTCCTCCCCGCTGGGACACAGAGCAGCGCCCAGTGGGGAGGAGAGAACAGGATGCACCGCTACATCAGCAAGAAAATGGCACTTTCGGAATTTTGCCAAAAGTGCGATTTTCGGCCAATATGTTTCGGCGGCCGATATATCGGTGCATCCCTAATATATATGTATATATTCACTGTATATATATATATATATA